>NW_025224991.1:1297500-1422100 GCF_016746235.2 Drosophila teissieri
GTGGTGGCCACTGGCCAGACGAAGAAACAGTTGTTTTGCTCCCTATCCTTTCTTAATCTCGCTGTTTCGGGTGTGTTTGCTGGACGCAGTATTCTGGTTTGCTCGCGGCATGTCTCCGTTGTCTGTTGATTCTGGCGCATACTCCCCCTGCATTCTCCCATCAGATCCGCTTCCCCATTCTCGTTATTGTCATCTTCGTGATCCAGTTGCATTAGGTCACGGATGTGTACAGTGCATTCCTTTATGTCTTTACGGTGGCGGATCTTACAGATTACTGACGATACGAAATCCATCATCTGGTACGGCCCATCGAACCTCGGTGCGAGTTTGTCCGCTAGTCCCACTGCTGCTTTCGATAAATAGTGTTTTTTTTTAACATATCTTTGGCTTCCATTGCCTTCTCCGTAGGTTGTAATGTCTTGCCTTGCTCTTGCGTCGTGGCTTCGCAAAGGCACCAATTCTTCCCACTTAGAAAATTTGTCGATCAGCACCAACCACATATTGTTTCCATGCTTCGACTTCAACAATGGTCCAACGAAATCGTCACACACTGTTGCCCAGGGCTCTTCCGGGATTTGTCTCAACATTTTCCCCGCCGCCTCACTCTGATTCGGTTCAAGCCTTGCGCAGTCTTCGAATTTCCGCACGTATGTCTTTGAGTCCCTTGAGTCCCGCTAAAAAAATATTGTGATTTATTTAAAAAAAAAATGTTTACGTCTCCACGACAAATGCAAACGCAGCCAACGAAAGGATAATAACCCAAAGCCCAACGAAGCTTCTTTTACCAACAAATGAAGAAAGAGCGAGCTCTTGCTCTTCCGCACTTCTAGTTCCGACACAAATCCCACTATATCCAACAACAAGAGCTGGAGCAATATCTCGCAAGTACCAACAGATTCGCTTTGCTGGCACTTGGGGACTTGCCACTGGAACCCGTCGATAACGAACCGTAAAAAATTAGGCCTCCCTTAATTAACATCCGCCAAAAGAGAACAAGAGCTCTGGTAAATACTCTGATTGGACTAATTGGAAAAGGTAGCTTTTATATAATTCCCCTCGTAAGAGGTACTATTAATAAAATCAAACTTGAAACGAAAACAGAGGACAACAACGGAAAGGCCACAAAATACCTTATTGTAAAAGAAGAATGCTTCTACACCTACCAGCTTAAAAACAACGAGGGCCTACAAGTAGTATTGTAGGGCTTTAAGTCAGATGTTACGCCCGAAAAGATATCAGAAACAGGCAGAGAGAACGCTATAGTCGAGTTCCTCGACTATCGTATACCCTTTACTCAGCTAGTGGAAGTGCGAAAGAGAAATTTCCACACTGACAGTTTTTGGCGGCTTGTTGCCGTTAGATTGGGCGTGGCTAAAAGTATTTTGGCAAATCGAGAGAAATTTAAAAGACTAACAAAATTGTGAAAAATATCAACGGGCTCTGCCCGTTTTTGGATCCGGTCGGATTCCCTCCCGGCGGCGGTGATCATCTTATCTATCCTAGGCAGTAGAGCCTATTTACTCCAGTGGTGGCCACTGGCCAGACGAAGAAACAGTTGTTTTGCTCCCTATCCTTTCTTAATCTCGCTGTTTCGGGTGTGTTTGCTGGACGCAGTATTCTGGTTTGCTCGCGGCATGTCTCCGTTGTCTGTTGATTCTGGCGCATACTCCCTCTGCATTCTCCCATCAGATCCGCTTCCCAATTCTCGTTATTGTCATCTTCGTGATCCAGTTGCATTAGGTCACGGATGTGTACAGTGCATTCCTTTATGTCTTTACGGTGGCGGATCTTACAGATTACTGACGATACGAAATCCATCATCTGGTACGGCCCATCGAACCTCGGTGCGAGTTTGTCCGCAAGTCCCACTGCTGCTTTCGATAAATAGTGTTTTTTTTAACATATCTTTGGCTTCCATTGCCTTCTCCGTAGGTTGTAATGTCTTACCTTGCTCTTGCGTCGTGGCTTCGCAAAGGCACCAATTCTTCCCACTTAGAAAATTTGTCGATCAGCACCAACCACATATTGTTTCCATGCTTCGACTTCAACAATGGTCCAACGAAATCGTCACACACTGTTGCCCAGGGCTCTTCCGGGATTTGTCTCAACATTTTCCCCGCCGCCTCACTCTGATTCGGTTCAAGCCTTGCGCAGTCTTCGAATTTCCGCACGTATGTCTTTGAGTCCCTTGAGTCCCGCTAAAAAAATATTGTGATTTATTTAAAAAAAAAAATGTTTACGTCTCCTCGACAAATGCAAACGCAGCCAACGAAAGGATAATAACCCAAAGCCCAACGAAGCTTCTTTTACCAACAAATGAAGAAAGAGCGAGCTCTTGCTCTTCCGCACTTCTAGTTCCGACACAAATCCCACTATATCCAACAACAAGAGCTGGAGCAATATCTCGCAAGTACCAACAGATTCGCTTTGCTGGCACTTGGGGACTTGCCACTGGAACCCGTCGATAACGAACCGTAAAAAATTAGGCCTCCCTTAATTAACATCCGCCAAAAGAGAACAAGAGCTCTGGTAAATACTCTGATTGGACTAATTGGAAAAGGTAGCTTTTATATAATTCCCCTCGTAAGAGGTACTATTAATAAAATCAAACTTGAAACGAAAACAGAGGACAACAACGGAAAGGCCACAAAATACCTTATTGTAAAAGAAGAATGCTTCTACACCTACCAGCTTAAAAACAACGAGGGCCTACAAGTAGTATTGTAGGGCTTTAAGTCAGATGTTACGCCCGAAAAGATATCAGAAACAGGCAGAGAGAACGCTATAGTCGAGTTCCTCGACTATCGTATACCCTTTACTCAGCTAGTGGAAGTGCGAAAGAGAAATTTCCACACTGACAGTTTTTGGCGGCTTGTTGCCGTTAGATTGGGCGTGGCTAAAAGTATTTTGGCAAATCGAGAGAAATTTAAAAGACTAACAAAATTGTGAAAAAATATCAAAACATTTACCAAAAGTGTTTGGCATATCGATAGAAATTTACAAGACTAATATATAAGTTCATATATAATTCAAAAGTGTGGGAGTGGCAGCGTAGGGCGGTTTATGGGCGTGACAAAAAGTTTTTTTGCAAATCGATAAAAGTTTATAAAATCAACAAAAAAATTTAAAAATATTAAATTATTTTACTTTAGTGTGGGCGTGGCAGTTTTGGGCGTTACGGTAAGCGAGACAACATGGGTCAACAAACTTGCGCTGCGACTACGTCACTGGAGTCTGCATGCTGAATCTCAAATTTATAGCTTTTATTGTTCCTGCGATCTCGCTCATACGGATCCGTTCATACGGACAGACAGACGGTCGGACATGGCCAGATCGACTCGGCTATTGATTCTGATCAAGAATATATATACTTTATATGGCCGGAAACGATTCCTTCTGCCTGTTACATACTTTTCAACAAATCTAGTATACCTTTTTACTCTTCACGTACTATAACAAGAGAGAACGCTATTGAGAGTGCAAACGGGAAATCTCTACATTTTTCTGGCATATCGATAAAAGTTGAGAAAGACAGTCTATCCGTCTGTCCGTCCGTCTTTCTGTCCGGATTCTAGAGACATACCATAGTAGCGCAAGTTTGTTAACTGATGCTGCCACACCAACACTTTTGAAAAACCTTTAAATAGTTTTTATTTTTCCCTTTGCCCTTTCAATTTTCAATCGGTATATTAAACATTTTTTGTCACGCCCACTTTAACACAAAAAAAAAATGTGTTAAAATTTAAATGAGTATACTAGATTTGTTAAATGGCTGAAGGCAGCGTTTCCGACCATATAAAATATATACATACATTCTTGATCAGGATCAATAGCAGAGTTGAGTTGGCCATGTCCGTCTGTCCGTCCGTCCGTTCGACCCTTTGTACGTCCATTCGTCTATCCGTCCGTCTGTCCCACCTCATCGTTACCCAGGACAAGAACAATAAAAACCTTTCAGAATATACTCTTTAAAGTATATATATTTATTTATAGGATCACTATCCGAGTCAGTACTGCAATTAACCTCTGCACGTCTGTTCGTATACCCTTCACAGACCTCCTATTCTATCAGGGCTAAAAAGTCGGCAATAACGGGCATTTTATCGCTCACAGATCGAAAAAACTGACATCCACACTTTTAAGCACTTTTGCTGCTTACGTTGCTTCGCGTTGTTCACTAGTATTCAGGTTCTCCTCGACTGTCCCGCTTGCAGCGATTGGCGTGCTTATATAGGCCTCATTTAACCGTTATTCCTTGATGTCTGCACTCTCCAAGTCCAAATTCCACGGTTTTTCTGGTACCGTTGCTTTCTTGAAATCGGCACGAAGACACTCTCTGTTCTTTTGTTGTCCAGCTCTAATTCGTGCCGTATCAATCGCGCACTTCACATTTTCTTTCTCCGAACTCGGTTCATCCAGACTCTGTTTCTTCAAACTCTCTTTTTAAAAACTGTTTCTCAAAACTCTCTTTCTTTTGCGTTACTACGTGGTGATTTGTTGCGTATCTGGGAACAGGCAGAAATCTAAATATGCATATGTGAGGAGTTTCAACTCCTCACAAAGTTATATAATCATTTTTGACTTACTCCACTTCTCGCGTCAGCACCCCTTTTCAAAGCGTATCTACCTTCTCAGTTTGTCGTAGTTGCATTCATATTATATTTTTAGTATATTGTTGGGTGGTGGTGGTGGTACTACACAAAATTCTCCCTAGGGTTCAACTACAGGACATGTTCATCCCTCAATCTCTCCAGGCGCAGTACCTGGGATTTTTCCTAGACAAGCGGCCCACGTGGAGGCAGCACACCTATAAAATTGCAGTCACTTGCCGCGTTAAGCTCAGGAAGCTGAACTGAATGCTAAAAGCGAGCAAGCTAAGCCTTACCAACAAAGTCATGCTCTACAGAGCGATTGTGGCCCCTTCAGTGACCTATTGCGCTAAATATGGGGTACAGCGTCCAACTCTAACGTAATAAGAGTGCTAGGAGCCCAAAACCGAGCGTTGCGTACAATCACCAGTGCGCCCTCCTGGTATGCGAGAAAAGCTAACATCGCAAACAACCTCAACATCCCGACAGTAAGAGAGCAGATCAATCGCCATTCAAGTTGATACAACAATCGGCTTCCGGCCCACAAGGCACCTAACGGCTTCACTGTCTAACCCGACGACCAGGCGAAGACTGAAGAGGGGTTATACAGGAGACCTTTGGACAAGAGGGTCCCAGAATATTATAAATATTCTGTCTCTGTAAAAGGCTGAACACAAAATCTGAAGTCCCCGGAAAGTCTGTGTCTGTGTCTTCTGGACTTGAATTCTTCTATCCCGACATTTAGTGTATCAAATACTGGACTAGAACTTCTTTTGTTTACTCCCGTAATTGGTTGTATAGGCTAAAGAGTAAACATCTTTTGATATTTGTTCACATTTTTGTTAGTCTTGTAAATTTCTCTTTCATTGTGGAAATTTCTTCTTCGCACTTCCGCTAGCTAAGTAACGAGTATCAGATAGTCGGGGAACTCGGCTATAGCGTTCTTTCTTGTTTTGTAATAATGTTAACCAAAGTGTTATAGGTATAGAAGGCCGTTTTTTATTAGCCTCTTCCAGCCTTGTATTCCATTGTTTTTGTATGCACAAAAGTAAGAGCCCTTAGAGTTGTAGTTGTGAATAGCCAGCAGCATTGCTGATGTGTGCACCATTGCCCGATGGTGAATTCGATGCTCTCCGCTGATCAAATTATTGTCAACAAAAGTAGCTTTTGTATTTTACAATTTACCAACAATTTATTACCCAATAAAATTATTATGAGAATACATCTACGATAAAATGAGTAGGTAAACTATTTTCTAAAGAGGTGCTGACGCGTGAAGTGGAGTAGGTCGTCAGTAAATATTTCAATACGATCCCGAACGTCTAACTGCTCAACCGACATCACTGCTATTATTGCCTCGCTTTCACCCTTCGTTGACCAAGATGGCCTTCGTTGAGTATATTGTCAGCTGGAGACAAAATCATCCGCTTGGGTTACCGAAATAGGAAATTCTAGTTTTGAGACAGATGCTTTGTCAGTTACCTTTAACTTTACTTCACTTACTTACTTACTTACTGCTGTTATTGCATCCAGTATAACCGAACATCAACCGAGCTTTAATTTTGAACTTTGCAGCTGGAATATACCCCAGAAACTCACGGATTTCTAGAATTGATTGCGAACTGATGTGCGTCGGTTCTGTAGTGATCAGCTAAGACTTCACACACACCAAAAACTCTTCAACATACCCTTGCACTAAATTACAGCAGCTTTGCTGTAACCCAAAAAGTGAGAGCAATACCTTAAACCAAACAGGACAAAATATGACCGTACGATTGTACAGTTAGGGAAAGGAAAGCTCATTGCAGTGGCCCCATGAATGCAGCTTCCCAGAGCTCAATGCGTTCTCAGATAAAACCTCTTGGCAAACGCTCGCATTTTTTCGGCGCTGCCCAATTAAACTTCAAATTCTCGTGGAGATTACATTAAATAAATAATATTCGAGCCGAAAAAAACAAGAGTGAAATATTTCAATAAATTTCCGTGTGCGAATTTGTGTGAGTGGAAATGGTAAAAGATGTGATATAGGGAGTTCCAATTATAACAAAGTTTTCGATAAGAGCATATTTCTGGCTCTCAGCCCGCGATTTGGAGCCAGTTTAGCTTCAGGCAGCGGCCATGGTCCCACTAGATTGAAAGGCTTGAGCTTATTCAAATTCTTCAGCTGTGCGGGAGTATCGGACGGGACGGATCAGTTGTATTTGTTTTGATTATTCATTTTCTTTAATACTGTAATTATTAATGAGTTACATACTCGCAGATTGACGGGAGTTTGGCATTTGAATAGAAGTTTAAATTAGGACCTTTTAAAATTTGACCTACAGCTCGACCATTTCAACGTGAACTTGGGCCCAACTTTACGCATGTCCTGGAGTGAATAAGTTAAGTTCGTGAGTACAACAATAAATACTTATGATAAGATACCTATATTAAAGTTCTATAAGATGCCGCTCGATCGTCTAAAAATTGGGTCTGCATTTGTTAGAAGATCACATAACTATATTTGGTAATTAATATTCAAATAACGGGTATAATTAAAGGATAGAGAATGACTAAAAGAATTATACGTTAGGTTAAGATTTTTATACCCGTTACTCGTAGAGTAAAAGGGTATACTAGATTCGTTGAAAAGTATGTAACAGGCAGAAGGAAGCGTTTCCGACCATATAAAGTATATATATTCTTGATCAGGATCAGTAGCCGAGTCGATCTGGCCATGTCCGTCTGTCCGTCTCTCCGTCCGTCTGTCTGTCCGTCTGTCCGTATGAACGTCGAGATCTCAGGAACTACAAAAGCTAGAAAGTTGAGATTAAGTATACAGACTCCAGGAACATAGACGCAGCGCAAGTTTGTCGATTCATATTGCCACGCCGACTCTAACGCCCACAAACCGCCCAAAACTGCCACGCCCACACTTTTGAAAAAGGTATAGATATTTTTTTATTTTTGTATTAGTCTTATAAATTTCTATCGATTTCCCAAAAAACTTTTTGCCACACCCACTATAACGCCCACAAACCGCCCAAAACTGCCACGCCCACACTTTTGGATAATGTTTTGATATTTTTTAATTTTTCTATTAGACTTGTAAATTTCTGTCGATTTGCAAAAAAACTTTTTGCCACGCCCACACTAACGCCTACAAGCCGCCAAAAACTGTCAGTGTTAAAGACTATCCTTCGCACTTCCACTAGCTGAGTAACGGGTATCAGATAGTCGGGGAACTCGACTATAGCGTTCTCTCTTGTTTTGTTTGTAAATAAGAATTTAATGGACCAGCAGAATATAATAATTGAAATTATGATTGAATGTAAATGGAATAAAATAAATTTTGAATAAATAGTTTAATGGTTTGTCGAGTACTTATGTCGAACACTTCCTTAAATATGCGGTAGAATTATTCTGAACTTGGCCAAGGGACAATGCATTGATATATCAATACAGTGCACTGTAGATATTTGAAGTAGCAATGCCATGGTGGGGAGGGTACAGACTAAAAGAGAATTATAAACATCCAAAATTTCCAATAACTATCAAAATCTGTAGCTTATCTTTGCACGTGTCTTCGTGCATCCGTAGTATCAATATAAAACCATTTCTTTAATTAATAATAGTCCAGCTTTTAATATAATTTTTGAATAAGTCGCACTTATTAAGTGTAGTATCGTTTCGTACTATCCTAAGCTAAAATAACCCCGACCTACGGCGAACTAGACCCGAGCCTAGCAAGAGTGCGGATCCCTAGCGAAGGAAGTACAAGGTCCTCTTTAGTAGTAATTACCAACCACTATTAAAAGACCGGTTAGTTCTTCCGAACTGGCCCGACTAATGTGGACAATTTTTATTTAAGCATTAGGCGCGCAATTATGCTCCTGTGTTTTTATTTGATATCTCTACAGTTGCTTTCCTGCACTGCCTAAAACTACAACTAACTTTGTTAACGCACAGAACGAGTTGCTTGAACTGAGACACCTATTTCTCAGCGAAGTCCATGCTAATGCAGTGTTGGATTTCTCCCAGCAGAGGAAATCAAGTGTCATTCCATTCCTCACCTCATCTTCATCACCTTACTTTGGTGGCTTTTGAGAGGCTGCATTGAAGACGGCAAAGCTTCACATTTCCCGTGCACAAGGCTCTCCCACTCTGACTTCTGAGAAGCTGAGAACCATTATTTTCCACATAAATGCAGTAGCTAATTCTCGATCTTTAGTATAGTTTTCAGAAAGCCCTGCCGATCTTAACTAATGCATATATTCCTGGTGAGATATAATTATTTTGGAGCAGAGTTTTAAAAACAGGGGTATTATTCCTGATGCAATGTCCCCGCCAGAAAACGAATACTCTAAAAAACAAAACATCAAAATGAAGAAAGAGTTAATGTGATATTCAGATGTCGTACACTAGCTCTGACTTGGAAAATGGAAATAATTACAGACATGTTACAGGTTTGTGGGCGCTAGAGTGGTGTACAATAATGCGCCATCAACTTCGAAGCGATCAATAGTTTCCTCAGTTTTAATTACTCCAGGAAATCGGGTAGCAAAAAGGTTTGAAAAGCCATTACGCTGTCAGATAGCTTACAATAGAGTAGGATTATGAGTATTTATGAGCTTTTTAAAATCACATTTCGTGTAGAAAAAGATTTTTTCAGGATGCAATTTGCAAATGTACCTGCTCAGATGCAGGCGCAAAATCATATTAAATAAAGGTTTTTTGTTACAAAATAATATTTTTCCGTTTCGTTTTATTGTTTTCTTTTAAAATAAGTCAATGCATTGATTTAATTTTGGTTTAAAACACCCATGGCTATTAATCGGTTGTTTCAGGTTTAAGAGCCACAAACTTGTGCCCTCCTTAAAAATTCCAAGTGCTTGGACTCGTCTTCCAATTTTACGAGTAGTGTGATGGCCCCTGTTACTCGGGATTAATTGAGGGTGCGTACACATTCAATCTTAGTTTTGTTATCCGCTTCGTTTGTTTTAATTCTTCTGCTCCTTTGCCAATACAAATAGCGCTAGCACCTGTATCTACTAGTAGTAAACATAGTACTTCTTCTCCGTCACCTTCAGTTTCGGCAAAGAAACAGTTGTCATTTTGTCCGCTTTCCACTCGGTCCAGCACTTTCTATTTAAGCTGTCAATGTTCTGCTCTGTTATCATAAAACTTTTTTATCTTGCGGGTGTCTCGTATTATGTCATCTCCTTTCTTTGAATTGTTGAAAATGTGCTCCCGGGCTAAAATATTCCGCTGTCTAAAGATGTGTTTAGACATGATAAGTAGACAAACTATAAATATGTTCTATTTATGGGCTGCAATAAACATGGCATGGGACAACATAAGTGGCAACTACAGATAAGTACGATTGCAGTGGTCTATTGCCGAAGTGTTAAGAGATATGATCACGCGGGAGGTGATGAGCGCGGTCATAGGTCACAAATATAGATTTAAGATAAAACTCAGCTGCATTGACCAACGCAGACTGCAGCGTCTTACAAGCGCTGCATTATATAATTAGATGATAAGAACCTATGTAAGAATGAATAAAAGTCGATGCCCTCGCAGTAGCGAGTCAGTTAGATTCAAACACCCGAATTGAACTCATTAAGTGTACGCATTAGTTTATAGTGTGAACATTTTGGTCCTTCGAGAAATTCTGTTGTTTTCCCCCACCAGTGGTTAGAAACACAAAAGAAAAAACCAGCGCCTTTAAGTAAAAAGAGCAAGGTTATTCGAGTGATTCTGTTGTTTCCCCCACCAGTGGTAAGAAACACAGAATAAAAGACCACGCCTTAAAGTACTAGGACTATAAGGTGAAACATTGTGTTCTTGCTTTTCTTTGGCTGATCAATCAGCTGTGAGTCGAGGCACAGCTAGGTCAACTGGGCGACCAATCAAAAAATCCTCCAACGGATCACGCCAAAGAATACAAGCAGAAAGTACAAGTCACAGTGATTGTTTTCCCAAGATGTTGTCGGAACGATCTGTGAAATTGATGCAAGAGTGCTGCAGAACAAAATACTGCAAGCCATCAAGGACAAGGCATCTATACCAGCAATAGAAGCATTGGTAGACCAATTTACTACTAATAACAATGCGCTGGTAAAATTGGGAGTTGGCGATCATCAATATTTTAATGACAAAATATTTATTAAAACTATGGATGCTGTCAAGGCCTACAAGGAGTCGCAATTAAAGGTAGAAACACTTGAAGAGGTAAATATACCAAGTGGATCAAAATTGTCAGAATCCGCATCAGCTCGGAGCTCCAGTCCAGTTGATAATCTGGTTCAACTGGTGGTCAGAAGAGCGGACAGGGTGAGGCAACAGATAAGCCTAATATACGAAACCCTGGATAGTTCAAGCGAGATTGAACTAGTCAAGCAGCTGGCAATGATGAAAAGTCATTGGTCCAACGTGACGGACACACTGAAACTGCTTGAAAACAAGTATGACAGAACTGCCTTTGATCAAGATGAGGCAGACATTCTGCAATCTGATGTTGCCGCACTAGAGATGGTACTTCAGAGGAAGTTGGAACAGTTCAAAAGTTCCAACTACGACGTGCCAGAACTCCCAAAAGTGGACCTTCCAACGTTCAATGGAAATGCGAAGGAATGGCCAACATTTTACGAGCTGTTCTCTGAACTAATAGACAGCAGGAAGGATTTCAGCAACACAAGGAAGCTGAGATATTTAAGAGCCTGCTTAAAAGGAGAAGCTCAAATGGTGGTTAGCCATTTGATAACGGGATCAGCGGCTAGCTATGCAGCAGCGTGGGAGCTTATCTGCAAACGCTATGAGAATAGCAGAAAAATATTCTCCCAACACTTCAACAAATTAATGGAACTGGAGTGCTTGCTGCCCCACGATGAGAAAATTTTAGGGAAGTTTTTGGATACTGCGACCGAGAGCATATTCATTATAAAGCAAAAAGGAAAAATAGGAAGCTCTGCTGACGTAATTTTAGCTGAAATTCTGCTGCGGAAATTTTCGCCAGAAGCCTTGCAGCTGTATGAACAGCATGTAAAAAAGGCAAGAGCTATACAGTCCTTACAAGATGTACTAGAGTTTATTGAGCAACAATACAACTCAGTAAATGCCATTACCAAAAATACCGCTCAGCTTGCTACAAGAAAAGGGCCAGTTAGATCGTGTGCCTTTTGCTCTAAGGATGGCCACGATATGATAAAGTGTCTCAAATTCAGAGCACAATCAATCGAAAAAAGAAAAGAATTCGTTCAAAAGAACAGCATGTGCTTTAGATGCTTTGGAAAGCATAATGCTATCGATTGCAGAAAGGAAATTACATGCAATCGATGCTCCAAAAGACACAACAGCCTTCTTCATGAAGACACAAAACGCAGTATCAACAGCAATAGCCTTAAGCAAGGCCAAGAAACACTATTGGCTACAGCTGTTGTTTTAGTGAAAAACAAAGCTGGAGGTTACAACGAGTTGAGGGCGCTTATTGACGGTGGATCCCAGAAGACGCTGATTTCAGAGGAAGCAGCATAAATATTAAGGATTCCCAGAGTAAGAAGTACTATAGAGGTCGAAGGTATCTCCCAGACTACTCAATTATCAAAAAATGGTGTCCACCTGACGATCAAACCAAAAATTCCAAGCAGCTTCAAAGCATCAACGGAAGCATTGGTTTTACCAACACTCCATAAAGCCCTTCCCAGCAAAAAGTTTGATATTGATATCAACAAAGAGTGGAAGGGCTACAGGCTAGCAGATCCACGATTCAACGAGCCAAGCAGAATTGACATGGTGATAGGTGTGGATCTATTTCCCCTGATTATGATGGAAAAAATAAAAACCGTGAATGGAATCTTGGGACAAAAAACCAAATTTGGATGGATTGTGTCCGGAAATATAACTCGAGCAGCAAAGCACAAAATTATAAGTGCCACTACCACAATAAATCTAAAGGACCTGGATCGCTTTTGGGAATTGGAAGATGAAGCCGATGAGACGATTACAGACAATGCAGAATGCGAAAGAAAATTCCAAGAAACAACTGTCATCAACGAGGAAGGCAGATTTGTGGTGTCAATTCCATTCCGCCAAGAGGCAAAACTGGGGGACTCTCGCAAACAGGCAATGGCAAGGCTCATGCAAATGGAAAAGAAGTTTCAAAGAAACCCAAAGAACTGGGCTGCATACAACGAATTCATGAAAGAATACCTTAAGATGGGACATATGGAATCTGTAAAGACAACGGGTCAAGGTAAATACTATTTACCCCATCAAGCAATCATCAGGCCTGGAAGCTTAACTACGAAGCTACGAGTAGTTTTTGACGCATCCGCAAAGACGACAAATGGACTAAGCCTAAATGACGTTATTATAGCTGGTCCTAAGATTCAAAAGGATATATTCGATATTCTAATTAAATGGCGCAAGTGGCAATATGTTATGGTAGCTGACATTGAAAAAATGTATCGCCAAATAAAGGTTGCTGAGAAAGACCAAGAATACCAATATATCCTATGGAGAGATGATCCAAAATTGCCGATCAGTGAGTTTAAGTTAACAACCGTAACTTATGGCACCTCGGCAGCACCTTTCTTAGCAGTCCGATGTCTACGAGAGTTGGCAGATAGCTTTTGCCAAGAGGATAGCGTCTTAGCAGAAACAATAAGAGACGACTTTTATATGGATGACCTCATAACTGGTGGAGACACAGTCAACGAGTGCTATGAACGTCAAAGGAAATTGAGACAAGTGATGGAGAAGGCCGGCATGCATCTGCGAAAATGGGTTGCAAATGACGAACGTATTTTAGCCGACATTCAGGACGACGGTGCTACGGAGAAAATCTGCATTGAGGACAATGAATCTATCAAAACCTTAGGACTTCAATGGGATCCGAAGAAGGATACATTTACGTTTTCGGCAGAAAACCCAATGCTAACACGCATAACAAAGCGGTTAGTGTTATCACAGTTGTCCAGAATTTGCGACCCACTAGGATGGTTGGCACCGGTAACAATTCAAGGCAAATGTTTTATTCAGGAACTGTGGAAGTTACCGATGACTTGGGACGTTGAATTGGAATCCAACTTAGCAAACTGGTGGATGGAATATGCTAAAGGTCTATCAGATTTAGAAGAAATTAGCATTTCACGCTGGACTGGATGCTCCAAAGGTATTATGGAGCTACATGGATTCTGCGATGCATCAGAGAAAGCATATGCAGCGGCTGTGTATACAAAAGTAGGCGGCAGAGTTACCCTGCTAGCAGCAAAAAGCAAAGTAAATCCTATAAAAAACAGGAAAACAATTCCAAAGTTGGAATTATGTGCTGCGCATTTACTAGCAAAGTTATTAGCGAAAGTGCAGGCTATATGGAGCAACAAGATTACAACGCATGGATGGAGTGATTCGCAAATTACTATTGCTTGGATACAGAACAAGCGCAGCAAAGATACGTTCGTCAGAACTAGAGTGGAAGATATCAATAAACTAATTCCCAATGTCAAATGGAATTACGTTAAATCGGAAGAAAATCCAGCAGACGTGGCTTCAAGAGGGATATCACCGCAAGCTCTTAAAATCTGTGAAATTTGGTGGAGAGGGCCGAATTGGCTATCTATAGATGCACAACACTGGTCCACTCAAAAGGAATCGGAAATGGTTGTGGTATCCACATTGATAAAATCCGAATATCTGCAAAACCATCTTTTATCAAAGTATTCATCGATCGACAAACTTCTTAGAGTAATGGCGTATGTATTACGCTTCATAACAAAGCTGAGAGGAAAATCGCAACAGCCGTCACATCTTACGGTGAAGGAATTAAAGCTAGCGAAGATTGCTGTGGTAAAGACACAACAACAGCTAGATTTTGGACACGAAGTCAGACTACTCAAAAACAAAAGACCTTTAGAACCAAAGAGTAAGTTGCAGGCGCTAAATCCGTTTTTGGATAGTGATGGCGTACTTCGAGTTGGTGGACGACTACAAAACGCAATGATACCGTATAATGTAAAACATCCAATTATACTGGATAAGTCACATTTGACTTGGTTAATTGTAAAGGATTCTCACAAAGAAACTCTGCATGGCGGAATTAACATTATGAGAACTTATATTCAGAGGGAGTTCTGGATATTTGGCATACAAAATTCCTTAAAGAAATATTTAAGGGAATGTATCGTATGCATACGATACAAGCAATAGATGTCCAGTCAACTGATGGGAAATCTACCAGTTTATCGAGTAACGGCTGATTACTCGTTTCAAAATACTGGAATAGACTACGCCGGACCGTTCCAGATTCGCTGCTCAAAGGGAAGAGGTCAAAAAACGTATAAAGGATACATTTGTGTATTTGTTTGTATGGCAACAAAAGCAATACATTTGGAAGCTGTTAGCGACCTTTCGTCAGACAAATTCCTGGAGGCTCTTCGACGGTTCTTTGCAAGACGAGGCAAGAGTGAGAACATATACTCAGATAATGGAACAAACTTTGTAGGAGCTTCAAGAATATTGGACAAAGAATTTGTAGCTGCCATTAAAAACAATAATGAGTTAGCACCTACACTAGAAAAAGAAGGCATCAAGTGGCACTTTGTCCCCCCGGGAAGCCCCCACATGGGAGGTTTATGGGAAGCCGGTGTAAAATCAGTGAAGTATCACCTCAAACGAGTTATTGGTGAAAACAGCTTTACATATGAAGAATTTGCATCGCTGCTATGTCAAATCGAAGCAGTACTAAACTCGCGCCCATTAGTCACTGTAAGGAGCGAAAACGATGGTGAGGAAATATTAACGCCGGGTCATTTTCTGGTGGGAAGACCTCTAATTGGAGCTCCTGAACATTTTGACGAAAGTAAGACAATCAGCTCTTTGGATAGATGGAAGCTTATTCAACGCATCAGAGGTGATTTTTGGAAGAAATGGAAAGAGGAGTATCTGGTGTCATTGCAACAGCGAACCAAATGGCGCCAGGTAAAGCCAAATCTGAAGGAGGGACAGTTGGTTTTTATAAAACATGAGAACACTCACCCTGCAAGATGGCCAATGGGAAGAATCATTAGTACGACTAAAGGACAAGATGATAAAGTCCGGGTAGTCACGATTAAAACAAGCGATGGGGAAGTAAAAAGATCGCTAAACAAGATCTGTCAACTTCCTGTTAGCGAAGCAAAACCAGCTGGAGCTGCAACGCCATCTAGAACGGAGTCAATGCAGCTACGCAAGGACAAGGAGCTTAGGCAGCGAGTTCCAAAAGGCACAAGGAATGGCACTGGAAGCATAGCTACTGTGCTATGCTGTTTATTGATGTTGCAAGCTACAACTGCGACAAAAAATTCGGAAGAAATTCCCAAAGAACTTGGGAAAATTTACGACATCGACGCAAAAGCTGCAGTTATGGTAAACAAAATTGGTAAAATTGAAGTCGCTACATCCAGTTGGCAATTATTGTTTTATTATGACATGCAAGCCTATTTTGATGTCATAAAACAATCAGAGGACTTCCTGGAAAAATCCCGCCCGGTTTGCGATAAAATGGGAGACTTCAAGGACTACTGCGATTTCTTCGGCACGACGATAAGGACAAAAATTGACAACATAAAAGAAAAAGACAAAATACTACGGCACCGTACCAACCGAAAGAAAAGGTTTATACTATTCTTTGATATCGGAAATGCAAATAGAATACAGGAAAATATGCAAACGATCATAAAAAACGAAAAACATCTAATGGAATATGTTGACAATCAGACCTCGGTCATCAATGCCACGGAAGAATTAGTAAGAACAACTACGATAGAAGCAAACCGGAATTTGGGAAAACTGAACCAACAAGTCAATATTATTGCAGAAACCATGAAGGAGCACTTTATGGTATATAAGGAGTCAATTAAATTCCTTATGTTATCAAATCAAGTGCGAAACTGGATTGAAGAGGCAGAAAGCCTACAAGCAACAGCGATCTCAATGGTAACGGACATTAGTGAAGGAAGAATTCATCCTACACTAATTGCGCCTAACAAAATGCTGGAGGAGCTCGAAAAAGTAAAGCAAAAATTAGGACGAAAACAAATGCTACCGGGTGGAAATTCAGTTATACAATTACCACTGATCTATAAACTGATGAAGGCACAAGCTATGTTGAAGGATAATGTCCTATTCATTGAAGCAAAATTGCCGATATACAACAACCAGGAAACGGATCTCTTTGAAGTAATCCCAATACCACTGTGGACAAACGGAACAAAGCTTATTCCGAAATTGAATTCTAAATATTTTGCGTTCAATACAGACATAAACGCATATCACCTAATGTCTGAAATAGAAATTAACCAATGCAGACAAGAGGATTCGACAACATGGCTTTGCGAAAATAATTGGGCATGGAAAAAAGCGGATGATCACTCTTGCGAAATATCTCCATTGAAACCAAGCAAGGCACACTCATGCGAAATGATGGAATTCCAAGGCAATTCGTTCATCAAAGAGATAAGTGGATCCAACCGTTGGCTATTTAGACTGTTTCGGAATACAACAGCTAATATAAGATGCAACGAACAGCATCAAGTTATAAGACTGCCCAATCAAGGCATTATACAACTACCTGCAGGATGCACAGTATAGGATGCACAATATTAGGGGATACAACAATAATTACTCCTCAAAAAGTAATTTCGACAGCGTCAGAAATGTCTATCTTTCCCAGTTTACGAATTATAGATGACAAGGAGACATGGAACGTGGTCCCGCTGAAACACTTGATTGTCAACAACACTAATGAACTACAAAATCTTCAAATGCGCATCAAGACTCTGAAAAATAACAAAGTACACATTGATGACTTGATTTTCCACACGTCAAGCGGACACTCGGCTCTAGCGTTGACAACGATTATAATAATTATAATGGTCATTTATATCCGGAGGCAACGCATAAATGAGAGACAACTAATGGCCGTACACTTTTCCCCCCCGGAGAATGTCTAAAGATGTGTTTAGACATGATAAGTAGACAAACTATAAATATGTTCTATTTATGGGCTGCAATAAACATGGCATGGGACAACATAAGTGGCAACTACAGATAAGTACGATTGCAGTGGTCTATTGCCGAAGTGTTAAGAGGTGATGAGCGCGGTCATAGGTCAAAAATATAGATTTAAGATAAAACTCAGCTGCATTGACCAACGCAGACTGCAGCGTCTTACAAGCGCTGCATTATATAATTAGATGATAAGAACCTATGTAAGAATGAATAAAAGGCGATGCCCTCGCAGTAGCGAGTCAGTTAGATTCAAACACCCGAATTGAACTCATTAAGTGTACGCATTAGTTTATAGTGTGAACACCGCTCTCGTTGTTTTAGATTCTTATGAGGCTATAAATATTGGGCTTAAAGACAGAAATGATGAGGTCCCAGTCCGTCAGTTTTCACCGGTCTTGTCTGGCGCACACCGCGAAAAAAACACCGTGGGGTAAGCGTCGTCACTAGAATCGGGACATGCATGGTCACTCCGTAGTCACACACATAGCCAAGCGTGTAACCGTATAAGCAGTCCTGGCATCCTGGTGCAGTTTGGTTGGTCATACGGATACGTAGATAACTGTTACGTTCTGAGTAATGAATTTAAATAACGGTTGTGCTTTGCACTGGTTTCCCATGGTTTTTCAATCATCGGTATACTGTGTGCACTTCCTTGTTTCGTGGTTCAACTTAAAGTGTAAGTGCATGTCAGAGATATAGTCACTAAAGGATTCCATCAATTTTTTTACCCTCATCAAGACCCTTCCGGTCGCGTAAAGGCCCGTTTCATTGCTCTGGTAAGCCAATAGTAGTCAAAATCATAATCCTCTGCACTATCCTCCATTAATTGCCAAACGGTACTGGCTGGCTGCTCTTATAAGAGGTCTATGGAACTCCCTAATTTATTGCATGTAATCCTTGCTTTCGTTCCATTAATTCTTTGACCTTCATCAGTCCCTTTCTTCCCACTGCCATTGATTTTGAATTCCAGGTAAACTACCTTCGCAACTGGAGTTTGATTCCAATATAGTTCGGAGGGAAACTGGTCACAGCTTCAAAGGTATATGTTGCATGGTTTCTGTTCGTCTGTGCTCCCTTAATTAATGAATCTGGTGTCGGCGTATCTTGATGTTTAAAAAAGCTATCGGTTGGGTTTTTCCTTGCCGTTCGGGCATGATCTGTCCTTAAGTTTTCCAGACTCTCCCTATCAAGAGTATCATACAGGTTGTGTATTTCTCCCGCGTTCGCATTTCGTGGTGCACCGCTCTCTGTGTCCATGATCGGCTGCCACCATTAATTAATAAGGAATTGGGGTATGTTTTCTAAAAAAAAGCATTACAGAAGAGTATGAGTGTTACATTTACCGTAACACTTCTAAGGACAGGAAAAAGTTCCGACGATATGGGTCTAGTGCACAACAATAAAAGCGATATAGTGAGTAGTACCAAGATATATCCAGATAACAATATTGTAGCAGAGTGAAACACGTCCGTTCAGTTCGAGATCACTCGCAAGACTGAATCCCTTTATTTTGTTCTTTCGTTCCTTTCATTCGTTCGATCGTTCTACACACATATACATATATCAAAGGGTTGCTTAGGGCTGCAATGAAAGAGTGTGTATACGTACAAAACAGAAATGCTTAGGGCTACTATAAAAGAGTGTGTATATATACAAAATATATATGCTTAGTGATACTACAATTCGGCCATTCTGACCAACAAGAGTCTCCCGAACCAGGCTTAATTAATGTTAAATTATTTTCTTTTGCTTTTAGTATTATACCCTTTGACTATTCTATTATTACAGTGACGATCCTTCTTATGCTTATTTTCCTTTATAAAGTTGGCCGACTCCAAATAAGATTATACTTGGATGTTTACTGTTCATTCTCTGAACTGTATTATTTATCGCAAACTCGGTTCTAAACTTAGTAATTTTTCAAGCATTGGGCCTATACTACGATTTAACCGCTCTACCTGTCCATTCGCCTCGGGCGAACCTGTCGCTATTAGTGTATGTGCTACGTTACGAGTCTTTAGAAAGTATGAAAATTCTGAGGAAGTAAAACAGCAATCTCGATCTGACACTATACATTTGGGGTGATAATGATCTGCAATAATTTTCCAGCGCTTCAGTTGACTTTTTGGTTTTTGTAGAATATAATTTTACGAACTTTGTACAGCTATCAACAATTACTAAAAGATGCCTCGATTTCTTCTCTTTTGTATTAACTGGTCCTAAATAATCCATATGTATATGTTCAAAAGGTTTTGTTGGTTTTGGAATATTGTGTAAATAACCTTCGTGCTTGCCTTTCGCCGTAAATGCAATGCATTCTAAGCAATTTTTAATATGTTGTCCTATCTTTTGTTTCAAAATAGGGTCTTTAAAATCAACTCAAGAACTTTGTCGACACCAACGTGTCCCAGGCCATTGTGGCACTTGAAAAGTACATGCGTTTCCTTATCTTTTGGAACATAAAACAATAAAGAATCATGATATTTCCTATAAATAATTTCATTGCCCATCTCATACAGTTTCTGTTCGTTCTTTTCTAATAGATTTTTTAGGTTCACTATACTCTCATCCTTAATTTGACATATGGTATGACCAAATTTTCTTCAAACGAATTTGAATCTACTACCATAATGTTTGTACATCTGCTGAGGGCATCCAGGTGTTGCATTCTAATACCTGATCTATGTTCCAGTTTATAATCATAGTTTTCTAGCTCTAGAGCCCATAGCGCAATTCTAGGGTTTATTTCTTTTTTAGTAATAACCTTTTCTTGTCTTAAGTCGTTAAAAATTCTATTTATAAACCTTTGAAACTCAGACGGCTTGTTTTTTGTTTGCGGAAAGGCATCCTTAGGAATTCAAATTGGCCCAGAAGTGTCGTAAAAGAAGTTTGTTTCTAATATCGTTGGTCGAACAGCTTTGACATAACATTAATGAAACTAATTCTCAAAACGAATTTTATTATCAAAATTCAGATTTACCCGAACTTTTGCACTTTCATTATCAGGCTCATATTCTGACTTCTCAGTTTTTCCAGAACTTTTAAGAGCTCACCAAGATTTTGGAGCTACTAAATTAATATGCTATAAAGCCGACAGCATCTCGTCTTTCGTCTTGAAACACATCATATTGGCGCTTGTGCGTATTTGACGATCTGGTATTCCATAAATTATATAGTCGATTAGCTCGCCTTTTGACATTCTTAATCCATTTGACATTGTCACCTTCGAGTTGAAATAGGAAGTAAATGATTCATTTGCTCGCCATTTGCGCTCTTCAAGCTTCATGCGCAAAGTAATGGCACTTTTTTTGGGAGAAAGGCCTTCTCCATCGGTTTTATTTATTTTCAGTTAATCTATAAGTTGAACTCAGTACGTTTATATGTGCGCGCCAACTCTAACACTTGTTTGGCTGTCGAAGTCTGGTAGCATTTCTTTTATGCTCTGAAAAGGAATTTCATCATCTTTCGAAACATGGCCCACTGTCTCTTTCTCGCTCGCTCTCTCAGACGATCTCAACAAACTATTCTCCATCCGCAGTAGCTCTCTTTTGAAGTTCATCAACTCCAACTCACTGGTCAGAAATTTTAGTTTCTCCCTTTGAACTTCGTTCTCAAACGCCCATTTTTGTTGCATGTCACTTAAAACATAAAGCTGCTTCTCCGTATTTGCATTTTCTTCTTTGCCTTCTTTCTCTCGATTTTTCTGCTTGTCCACCGGCGCTTTCTTTAATCCTGTTCGTTCTTGTTCATCATTTGACTCGTCGTTCGCGTCGCTCTCTCTTTCTCCTTCTTCTTCGTCTTCTGCAATCTCGTTTGACTCTCCTTTTTCACCGTCATCTATCATTTCATTTAATTCTTCTTTTTCGCTGTCATTTGCAATCTTATTTGATTCTTTTTTTGCTTCACCGTCATTTGCAATCTCGATTGTTTCCTTCTCTGCTTCGCCGTCTTCTGCCATCTCGCTTGATTCATTCTCCCCTTCGCCGATCGTTTAGATTAATTCTTCTTCTCCTTCCGGAACATTATGTGCAATCTCCGTTTCATTCGCCTTTTATAGACGAGTATCGTATCTTTAGGTAAACTTGGACCCTTTCCGACAAAATGCACTTCACTCAATCGTGCTGCCAATGTACTCTTACTTCTATGAGTGGCTAAGTTCAAGACCGAACACCAATTGCGCAATTGGTTGCTCGTAAAATCATTTGCGTTTACTGATGCCATTATAAATGTTTTGTTTTTTTTTCACAATTAAAAGTCTGCAGGAATGGCTTTTGGCACGAAGTTTAGCGCCCACTTCTGATATTGTAGCAGAGTGAAACACGTCCGTTCAGTTCCCTTTATTTCCCTTTATTTTGTTCTCCCTTCCGCCTTTTTGTCTTTTGAATTTCGCGGCTATGTACAAAGCGCTACAGAGCTCGTATCTGGCAATACTATACATAATTTGAAAGGTCTTGACATAACCTACAAAACGACGCTATGCATGATTAGTTTGGATATTGCGTTCAACAGTTATAGACGTGTAAACATGGAGTTCACTAATTCGCGCTATTTTAAAGTTTTCCTTCGTTAAAGGCAAATCCGCTAGAGAAACGTTCCGTGAGATTAATGGTGTTTTGGGGGATGGTACTCTATAACTTCGAACCGCGGAGGAATGGTTTCGACGATTCAGAGCCGGTGAAAACGACACCATGGATAAGCCAGCCGGCGGAAGACCTGTGACGACAAATACCGATCAAATCATGGAATACATCGAGTTAGACCGGCATGTGGCATCTCGTGACATCGCCCAGGAGATGGGAGTTAGTCACCAAACCATTTTAAACCATCTGCAGAAGGCTGGATACAAAAAAAAGCTTGATGTTTGGGAATTGGGGTATGTTTTCTAAAAAAAAGCATTACAGAAGAGTATGAGTGTTACATTTACCGTAACACTTCTAAGGACAGGAAAAAGTTCCGACGATATGGGTCTAGTGCACAACAATAAAAGCGATATAGTGAGTAGTACCAAGATATATCCAGATAACAATATTGTAGCAGAGTGAAACACGTCCGTTCAGTTCGAGATCACTCGCAAGACTGAATCCCTTTATTTTGTTCTTTCGTTCCTTTCATTCGTTCGATCGTTCTACACACATATACATATATCGCAGGGTTGCTTAGGGCTGCTATAAAAGAGTGTGTATACGTACAAAACAGAAATGCTTAGGGCTACTATAATAGAGTGTGCATATAACTTAGCACGCGCAACGAAGATATTGCGAAACTGCCAAGTTGCAGACCGGACGGAAAGGCCCGCACGGGAAAGACAGAAACTGCTGAATACGCAGTCCGTGGTGCATGTGCGCGATACTCTGCCGGATCTCTGTTTCACGCCGTCCGGCCGTCGTCAAGCGCACGCAAAGTCGCTGACACGGCACCTAATCGACCGCGCAGTCGAGAGTCCGAAACTCCGCCGAAGAACAGCGAAACATTTAGGTTTTTTTTAGAGAATAACTCCATCGATTAACATCGATAATATTCTCAACTTTCTAGCTTTTACAGTTCCTGAGATCTCGACGTTCATACGGACGGACAGACAGACAGACGGACAGACAGACGGACAGACAGACGGACGGACAGACGGACAGACAGACGGACGGACAGACGGACGAACGGACAGACGGACATGGCCAGATCGACTCGGCTATTGATCCTGATCAAGAATATATATACTTTATATGGTCGGAAACGCTTCCTTCTCCCTGTTACATACTTTTCAACGAATCTAGTATACCCTCTTACTCTACGAGTAACTGGTATAAAAACCACGCCTCAAGTGGAAGCATTCAAAGAAATTACTATCCTACCAGGAGTGGACTGTGGACCTAGATCTAATAAAATCTGTCCCGGAATTCGAAGGGAAACAGGAAACTTACGTTTCTTGGAGGCAGGCTGCAAAGGCGGCCTAGAAGGTATTCGAGCCTTATAATGGCAGCAGCCGACATTATCAGGCCGTTGCAATTCACAGAAATAAAGTAAGTAAGTAGTAGCCTCATTTAATACAGTATTAAACTTTGACGCCATACTGGCGCGCCTCGACTTTACATATGCGGACAAAACCCCGACACGTGTAATTCAGCAGGAACTGAGCCATTCAAGGCAAGGGGATTTGCTCCAAAGGAAAGCAAACCAACAAACCGGCTCGCTTAGGCAGCAGTCTCGTCCGTATGTGGGAAACACTCAGAGCCAGCCGCCCCCACCCGAACCAATGGAGGTTGATATCTCATCTCCGTCCAGACTGCCCACTACTTGGCAAAGCGGCCAGTCCACACGGACTCAACAAATAATAACCTATATGCCAGAACAGAGGTCAGATGAGGAAGAATATAACCAGGTAGCACATGATAGGGTTGAACAAATAGAAGACGACTTTGACACGTCTGCAATTTTTTAGGGTAAAACCCCTGCTCCCGTATATCTTATGTACGTTAGCAGGGAGGAAAATCAAATTACTTATCGATACTGGCACTTCAAAAAATTACATAGCACCATGCCCAGGGCTTAAAGGCATTGCGCCAGTAGAAAAGCGTTAGGTCAATTCATGGCCAAACAAAAATAGAACAAAAGTGCCTAATTTCTCTGTTTAATGTATAGTCACATTTTTGTATACCTAAAGTTCTTAAGGACTTTTATGGAATCGTCGGGCTTGACTTACTTAAACAAGTGAATGCAAGACTCGACATTAACAAAAATATACTAGAGACTACTACCAAAAACGTTAACTTCATCCAAATAGACGACAAAGACGTCCCACCGGCAATAAAAGCCGCTTTAGACAATACGATAGCAAATAATTGTAGGGCCTTCGCCGACACAGATGAATACAATGGCAACCATAAAAACAGACGGAGAGCCGGTATACTCTAAATCATACCCGCATCCCAGGGGCGTAACGGAATTTGTAAGCGCGGAGGTTAAACAACTTCTAGCGAACGGCGTAATAAGGCCATCCCGATCGCCCTACAACAACCCGACTGGGGTTGTAGACAAACAGGGATTTGACCAAAACGGGGTAGGAAAGAAACGGTTGGTTATCGACTTTAGAAAGTTGAACCGAAAAACCGTGGATGATAAGTACCCTATTCCTTCGATTTCGACTATATTGTGAAATATGGGCGAGTCAAAATATTTCTCAACACTCGAGTTAGCAGAGAAAGACCGAGAAAAAACAGCTTTTTCGATAAACAATGGCAAATACGAGTTTTGCAGATTACCATTCGGGCTCAAGAACGCCCCAAGTATTTTTCAGAGAGCTATAGATGACGTTTGAAGAGAAGGAATCTCGAAGATATGCTTCGTGTATGTCGTCAAAGCAGACATGAGGGTATCTCAAGAAAATTCGAAGTTTATCAAAAAAAGCGTCGAGTACTTGGGATTCATCGTGTCGCAAGGGGGTCTCCGAGCCTCACCTGAAAAGGCGAAAGTCATAAAGGAGTTCCCCGTGCCAAAAACTCTTTTTGACCTCAGATCTTTTCTGGGTTTAGCAAGTTACTACAGGTGTTTTATCAAAAACTTCGCGTCAATCGCAGGCCCCCTAACAGGTCCTTAAAGGCAAAAACGGGAAAACAAGCAAGTATCAGTCAAAAAAATTAATATAAATATGACTGAAGAACAAAAAACAACATTTAAGAGACTAAGAGAAATACTGGCATCGGAAGACGTTCTTTTTTCATACCCAGACTTTAAAAAACCGTTCGACTTAACGACGGATGCATCTGGGTACGGACTTGAAGCCGTACTATCTCAAGATAAGCGCCCAATTACAATGATATCGCGCACGCTGCGTGATAACGAAAAAAAACCAACGAGCGAAAGCTTCTTGCCATAGTTTGGGCGCTTAACAACCTTCGTAATTACATATACGGTGTAAAAAAATTGCGCGTCTACAGCGACCACCAACCACCCACTTTTTCTTGCCATAGTTTGGGCGCTTAACAACCTTCGTAATGACATATACGGTCTACAGCGACCACCAACCACTCACTTTCGCCATCTCGGACAAAAATCCTAATGCGAAGCTAAAACGTTGGAATGGGATTATCGAAGACTATGGGGCGAAACTTATTTACACGCCAGGAAAAGAAAACCTCGTAGCAGACGCGTTATCTCGTCAGAACGTAAACGCATTAGAAGACACATACGAGTCAGACGCATTATCTCGCCAAAGCAAAAGGGTTTGTGAAGACACATACGGATTGGACGTAGCCACAATACATAGCGAAGAATCACTGACCTATACCACCGACACAACGGACAAGCCAATTAATTGTTTCAGGAATCAGATCATTATAGAAGAGGGTAAACATTCTTCAGTGAATAACCTTATTCTCTTTAAAAACAAAATGAGGCACCTAATAAGATTTTCCGACCGGGATTATAAACACCATTAAAGATGTGGTGAATGCGGGAGTCGTCAACGCAATACATTGCACACTTCCAATCCTAGCATTTATTCAACGTTCACTAATAGAAGCATTCCCAAAGGGCAATCGTGGACGTAAAGTCTCCAATATTAAATATAGCCAACTTCTTTCCAAACGTAAAAACCATCTATTGTGACAACGATAGCTCACTAAATTCAGAAACTTTTAAATCAGTCCTCCTCAATAATTTTAACATTTCAATCGCAGACGCACCACCTTTACACAGTACACTTCCAACGGGCATGTAGAAAGGTTTCACGGCACACTCGCAGAAATAGCCCGGTGCCTAAAAATAGAAAAAGGGATAAACGATAATAATAAAGGAAAATTCTTTTAGCAACTTCCAGGTATAATAGAACCATACATTCGGTAACAGACAAAAAACCAATAAATAATACATTCAACACCAGTAGAATTCGAGAAAGAAATCAGCGATAAAATTCAACAAGCACAAAATAGAAGCTTGGAAAAATTCAATAAAGATAGGACGGATAAAGATTACCAAGTAGGCGATAAAGTTTTCTTAAAGTAAACAAACGCTTGGGAAACAAACTCTCGCCGCTCTGCTCTGAACAAACCACTGAAGCAGACCTGGGGACCACGGTTCTCATGAAGGGGAAGGTGGTCCATAAAGACAATCTTCGTTAATCACCCTAATCACTTATTTTTACATTTCGTTTAGGCTAGGACCATATTTTCTACCTCTAGTAATAGCGGCTGTGACGACGGACGCGGTGACAAAAATCGGTAACTACACGAACTCGGACTACATCCTACGCTAAGTTAGTCTGTAAGAAAATCGTTCAACACCACAACCGGATCCTAGATTTCGATGACAGCAATCTGCTCGAATTATAAACATCGGGGACTGCAAGACAACAGTCGGAACCACTTTTTGCAAGGAACTCCAAAGCAGCTCATGCGCACGTCAAATGGTTGCGGGGACTATTGCGCATTGTAATACGCTTCCGGGGCACCTGAACTCAGTCACCATTGTGGACCATGTCAACATCATCGCCAATGATGCCAACATGACCATCATAGACGATAACGGTCTCGTCCAGACGGAGGTACCAGCTGGTACCTACCTGGTTAATTACTCGAACAGAGTTTCCCTAAATGGAACCTGGTATGAACCAGCTAGAAAGCTCAAGAAAAAACCCACAGTGGCGGCCATGACCTTGGTGAATGTCACTTCACACCAGGACCGACTAAGCCCCCTCTATTATACGAGCTAAGCCTGAAAAACCTCCATCACATCGGAGCTATAAAGGAAAGGTTCCTGTTAGGATCCCTTGTCGGCTACTCCTTAATCGTGCTAGTTCTATCCTGCGTCATGTGGCTTAGCCGTCTGATTTTGATAGCTAATCGGCGCACCAACTTAAAGAGCGGTGACGACATAGCAGCAGGAGGCCGCCGGGACGACGACCATTTAAAGGAGGGAAGAGTTAGCACGCGCAACGAAGATATTGCGAAACTGCCAAGTTTCAGACCGGACGGAAAGGCCCACACGCGAAAGACAGAAACTACTGAATTCGCAGTCCGTGGTGCAGTGCCGGGATCACGCCGACAACAAGTGGCTGTCGTCATGCGGAGAACAGCGAAACATTTATGTTCAGTTTTAGAGAATAACTCCATCGATTAACATCGGTGCAACAATTGTGAACTTAGAATAATTTGAAATAATACAAAATAAAGAGCAATCTAATAATGTATATAGAAAACATATATGCTTAGGGCTACTACAATATGCAAAATGGAAAAATAAAATATATGAGATAGAATAAAACAAGAACTAGAAGAAAAGAAGAGAGAACGCCATAGTCAAATTACCCAACTATTACTTACCCGTAACTCAGCTGTAGGAAGTACAAACGAAAAATTTTAAAAATTTTCTGGCAAAACGATAGAAATTGGGAAAATACCAATTAAACAAGATGGAACCTGTAGTCGAGTTCCCCGACTATCTAATACCCGTTACTCAGCTGGTGGAAGAGCGAAGGAGTCACTGATAGTTTTTGGCGGTTTGTGGACGTTAGAGTGGGCGTGGCCAAAAGTTTTTTGGCAAATCGAGAAAAATTTACACGACTAACGATTACTAAAAATGTAAAAAAATATGGCAGTTTTGGGCGGTTTGTGCGCGTTAGAGTGGGCGTGGCAACATAGGTTAATCTCAACTTTCTAGCTTTTATAGTTCCTGAGATCTCGACATGGAGATCTGAGACATGGCCAGATCGACTCGGCTATTGATCCTGATCAAGAATATGTATAAACGCTTCCTTCTGTCTGTTACATACTTTTCAACAAATCTAGTATACCCTTTTACTTTACGAGTAACGGGTATAAACAACAAAAAGAAAGATCAATTTTGTTGAAAATGACCGGTGCTACAATAAAAGCCATATTTCGAGGTCCTAAAATTAATTAATAATTTTTTTTACCAACATGACCCGATATATGATCAAAATTTGCGCAAAAGCAAAAACGAAAATAGCGCTGCAACGCACAGATCTATTTTAGGGATCAAAGGCGATATAGGTAACTGCCAAAGACTACGTAATTTTCAGGGATTTAAGTTCGATGCGGGCTCGGAAAATTACATAGATAAAAACCGTTACGAGCGAGAACTGGCACTTAAAGTTAACGAACAAAGTGGATGACTTGGCGATTTATATATTTCTCAATTTAATGAATGAATAGGCTTCTCGCATAAAGCCAAATCGAATAGTCAGACGACGAAGAAGAGGATCATGAATCTGAATGAAAAAAATCTAAGGCACACACAGACGCTACATCGACGGATGAACTACAATTTTATTAAAAAAATCCTTAACTGATGCATCCAGTCTATTTATGAGTAAAAAGACAACTAATGCTGAACGGAAATACACCAGTACGAGCTTGAGATTCTTGCAGTCATTGAAGCACACACAAATTTTAAAGTGTAACTTCTATGCATGCACTTTAAGAAATTAAGCGATTGCAGCGCCTTCACAATATTTTGGAAGAATCAAAACCTTTGCACACGAGTGGCTCGCTTTATATTATTTTATATTTACAACACTTTTGACTACGAGGCCACAATACTTCCACACGTGAACGGGCAAGTCGAAAAACTACAATAATCTTAAGGCAAAAGGAAATAACGCATATGATGCCCTGAAGATCGGGAATTTGATTTTTTCAATAGCTTGCGCTGAGTAACTAAAAGGCTAACACATGATGACTAGAAAACTTACCTTGTATATCGAAAAGTTGGCCTTGCGCCTTAAGATTTTCCTCCTCAACTTTAAGAAAGTAAATTAATACATATCCAACAGCAAACATAAATCCAAAAGTTCCTAAAAGTGAAATAAACGCAAAAAGGTGCTCCTCTTCAATATTATCTGATAGGTAATCGACCACATATAAGAACTGAGAAATCCATTTAGTTAAAATTCCTTGTGAATGTTCGTTAATTAAGTTCTGAAAGATATAATTCATTGTTGATTTGGATAATGTTAGAATATGAGATTATGTACCTCTACAAATGCTTCGTAACATAAAGCTTCTGAATTTTTTAATAACTTCTTAACTGCATTGGAAATTTCGTTTTTAGTTAAATTTATGAAGTGTTCAGGTGAACTGTTGCCATTCTGTTTGGCGACGTTGACCCAGTCGTACTTTATACGTTTTTTATCTCGCCGCCAAATAATAACAATGTGTATAAGACTGTCCTTATACGATCCTTTCGAAATTGCTCTAATAAAATGCGGTTGACTTTCCTGAAACGAAATATACATTCTTTTAGTATTTGTTTCTTGTTTTAATGGAAAATTGATAGTATAGATTTAATTTAATAAACAAGAGAAACGCTATAGTCAAGTTCCCCGACCATCTGATACCCGTTACTCAGCTAGTGGAAGTGGGAAGGAGAAATTTCCACACTGACAGTTTTTGGCAGTTTGTGGGCTTTAGAGTGGGCGTGACAAAAATTATTTGGAAAATCGAGAAAAAATTACAAGACTAACAAAAATGTGAAAAAATATCAAACCATTTTTCAAAAGTGTGGGCGTTAAGGTGGGCGATGCAACATTTTTTTTTTTTTGAACTTATTGCGTTATTTATTGGATCTTCTCTTATTATGAGACTAACAATAATTATTCAATATGAGATCTCAGGAACCACAAAAGCTAGAAAGTTGAGATTAAACATACAGACTCCAGAGACATAGACGCAGCGCAAGTTTGTTGATTCATGTTGCCACGCCCACTCTAACGCCCACAAACCGCATAAACTGCCACGCCCAACTTTTGAAAATGTTTTATATTTTTTAATTTTTGTATTAGTCTTTTAAATTTTTATCGATTTGTCAAAAAACTTTTTGCCACGCCACTATAACGCCCACAAACCGCATAAAGCTGCCACGCCACACTTTTGAAAAATGTTTTAATATTTTTTCATTTTTGTATTAGACTTGTAAATTTCTATCGATTTGCAAAAAACTTTTTGCCACGCCCACTCTAACGCCCTCAAACCGACAAAAACTGTCAGTGTTGAAGATTCTCCTTCGCACTTCCACTAGCTGAGTAACGGGTATCAGATAGTCGGGGAACTCGACTATAGCGTTCTCTCTTGTTTTTTTTTGAACTTATTGCGTTATTTATTGGATTTCTATTAGTTTAATTATCTTATTATATAAATTAGTTGTATATTAGTTAGAGACGGCCCTAGGATTTCTTTGCTGGGCTGGAGAATCTTTGCGCTTTAGTCTGCTGTGACGACATACACGCGTGAGCGACTTCGCGAGAGGATTTTCGTGTGCGGCGAGCTTTGTTTGATGTTTACTCTTTCTCATCTGGATTTCCTCGTTGACGAGGTTTATGTTGAGGTCTCTATGGATGCTTTCTCTGCGTAGGTACCATGGTGCCCCAGTGATAGTTCGCAGGATCGCTGACTGAGCTCGCTGTATAATTTCAATGTTGGTTTTAGACGCGTTTCCCCATAATTCACAGCCGTATGTCCAAATGGGTTTCAGCACGGTATTGTAGAGAAGTACTTTGTATTCCAGACTAAGCGGAGAGTTGCAATTAATAAGCCAGTGGAGGTTGCCTGATTTAAGCTTCATATGATTTCCTTTAGATTCTATATGTCGCCGCCAGGTGAGGCGTCTATCTAGGTGAACCCCAAGATATGTTACTACGTCTGATTGTGAGATGAGTGTATTGTTTAGGGTACATGGTGGGCAGGTTTGTCTATTCAGTGTGAATGTTACATGTCTGCTTTTGGTCTCGTTTATCTTTATGCGCCAGTCCGCAAACCATCTTTCCACTGTTTTAAGATGACAGTCAAGTTTTTCTGTTGCCTTTGATGGGCATTTGGATCGGCTGAGTATTGCGGTATCGTCAGCAAACGTAGAGGTTGTGAGTTGATAGTTTGTAGGCATGTCTGCTGTATATAAAGTGTAAAGAACGGGGCCCAGCACACTTCCTAGGGGAACTCCAGCATTGATGACGCGGTCATGTGAAGTCGAACTGTTACACCTGATTGAGAACACTCTTTTGAAGAGATAAGATTCGAACACTTTGTAGGTATTCTGCGGAAGCAGTTTTGATATCTTGTACATTAGTCCTTCCACCCAGACTCGGTCAAATGCTTGTGCGACATCTAAGAATATTGCTGAGCAGTATTCCCGGTGCTCAAAAGCAGTACGAATTTCGTTTGTGATGCGATTGACCTGTTTGATCGTTCCATGATTTTTGCGAAAACCAAATTGATGGGATGGTATTGTGTTTCGCATTCTTAAGTAGGGAGCTAGGTGTTTTAAAAATGCCTTTTCAAACAGTTTCGAGAGACACGATAGGAGACTGATTGGTCTGTAGGATGAGGGTTGCGTCTTGTCTTTGCCTGGTTTGGGAATCATCACTATGACCGCCTTTTTCCACCTTTGGGGATAGTATCCAAGTTTCGTAATAGCGTTAAAGAGATTGCATAAGGTCAGAACCGCACACGGTGGGAGTTCTATGATCATTTTTGGTGTCACCAAGTCGTGTCCAGGTGATTTTTTGGGCTCAAGATCTTTTATTGTAGATGATATCTCACGTTGACTAAATGTTATTGGATTTATTGGTGGCGGGATTTTAATTGCTACAGGTAGGACAAATGAGTTGCTAGCAGTATTTGGTTGGAATGCGCCTTGAAGGTGATCGGCGAATGCACTTGCTCTATCTTGTTCGCTGCGTATCCAGCTTCCTGAGGGGCCTCGCAGTGGAACGACTGTTTCTGCTGGTGGCTGAATATTTTTGTGTGCTTTCCACAAGGGGTTCTTCTTGCTGGTGGGCGATAGTTGTTCGATATATAGATGCTGGGCGTTTGCTTCCTCAAGCTTAAGTGCCCTGGTTAGTCTACGTGTTGCTATTTTTAGATGTTCCTTAGCCTTTGGGGATCTGTGATTCTGCCATTCTCTTCTTAGTCTTCGTTTTTTAAGTACTAGCTGTTCGATTTCGCCAGTTGTCTTGGTATGATTTGTCATTTTGTGTGTGTCTGGAGGGGTAGAGGCCTTGGCTGCAGCAACAAGATTTTCCTCCATCGATTCGGTCAGGCGGTCAACATCCTCATGGGTAGACACTGTTTGAGTTGGTACCACGTGAGTACAAACATATTTCGTGTACCTTGCCCAGTTGGTCCTGTTGCCTGTCAGCCTGTAGGTGTGCTCAGTTATATGTGGTCGATGCCTGAGAGCAAGTAAAACTGGTGAGTGATCTGATGATAGTTCTGCAAGTGACTCAGCCGTAATATTATTTCTAGGGATCTTTCATATTATTGCGAAGTCAATGAGATCCGGGAGCTTATTTGGATCTGCTGGCCAGTATGTAGGCCTACCCGGAGTGACATAATCGAGCTTATTTCGTGGCTTAATGAGCGCGTTGTAAAGTTGTTTGCCCTTTGGGTTTAAAAGGCGTGAACCCCAGTGCGTGTGCTTGGCATTGTAGTCACCAGCCGCTATAAATCGCTCACCGAGTGAGTTGAAAAATTCCAAGAATTGGTCCTCAGAAACTGCAAAACGAGGTGGGCAGTAGACTGCGGACAGAGTGACGGGGCCGATGCTAGATAGCATGCTTATGGAAGTGGATTTCAGGTAGTCCGTTTCAGTTCTATTATGAAGGTGGTGTTTGATGCGACCTCTGATAAGTATGCCAGTGCCGCCATGGGCTTTTCCGTCCGGAGGGTTTGTGGCGTAGAATAGGTATCCTGGAACATGGAAGTTGTGCTTGTCTGTTAGATGTGTCTCGGAGAGGACAATGACGTCAATATTTATTTCGGATAGGAACTGGGCAAGTTCGAGTTTATGCCGTGAAACACCATTCGCGTTCCACATAGATATTTGAAGTGGAGACATTATGTTGATTTTGATGACACGAGAAGCTGTATCAGCATATTTTGGTTTCGCATAAGCTCTTGCATTGTGGTTTGCATGAATGTCATAAATTCTTTTAGGGTTTGCTGGAGTGAGATCATCATCGTTTCAATGCCAGTTGATATATGCTGCGTTTGATCGTTCAAAGTAGTTATTTCCTGTTCTTCCCGCGTAGTAGTTTACTTTTGTGTTATTGGATTCACGCTTTTAATTCCCAATCTTAAGGCAGTAGCGAAGGAAACGCTAGGATTGGTACGATGTGTAGGAAGGGGTGCCGTGTAAGAAGGGCCCGATTGTGGCGGAGTGTGACTGATGTGTGTGGCCTGAGCTCGTGTTGATTCTCCGTGTTTGTTAAGACGGTTCTTTAGTTCCTTATATACTACACAGCCACGCCAATTCGCTGCGTGACTTCCACCGCAGTTGCTGCACATTTTAACAGAGCTGTCTTCCTTGTTCTTATGACAGTTCGCTGTGCTGTGGGCTTCACTACAGACTACGCAGATAGAGTTCAGTTTACAGTAAGCCTTAGTGTGGCCATATTCTTGGCAGTTAGTGCACTGCACTGGGCGGTTGCGCTTGTGTGGCTTTTCTACTGTGATACGCCGATGCAATAGGAGCTGTAACTTGTAGATTGGGTGAACTACATTTTTTTTTAGTATCTGGCTCTCTAGCTCCAACTCGAATTTGAACATTGGTTGTGGTTCCTTATTTTTATTAAGTATGTTAATGACCATTTTTGCATTAAAGTTCTTTTCCTTGAGCGCTTCTACGATTTCAGTGGTCGAAACAGTTGCCTCAATCCCTTTGAGAACAACCTGTAGGCCCCTTGCGCTTTTTAGTGGGTATGTATAAAAGTTTTTCCTGCATCGTCCAGGAATTTGGTTAGGAGACGATGGCTAGCTTCGGTTTGAGTTTGAACTTTTGTTTCATTATTGTTCCCCTTTCTTAGGGAGATTATGTATTATGTGAACGAGTTTTCTCCTATTAATGTCGCTATTTTGTTCACTAAGGCACTTGAGCTTTTTTCGCGAATGTATATTGGAGGAGGCTTAACCTTCTTAGGTTCCTCTTTGAATGACTTTGCCGTTTGTACACTTTCATCAGTAGAATTTGCCAGAAGCTCAAATCTGTTGGTGTTTGTAATTTTTGCCGTATTTTCGGATTGTTGATTTTTATTATTTTGAGGGCTGAGTTTTCTTTTAATTGTTATGTAGCGATCCAACATGAATCGACAAACTTGCGCTGCGTCTATTTCTCTGGAGTCTGTATGCTTAATCTCAGCTTTTATAGTTCCTGAGTTTTCGACGTTCATACGGACAGACAGACGGACGGACATGGTCAGATCGACTCGGCTATTGATCCTGTGCAAGAATATATATACTTTATATGGTCGGAAACGTTTCCTTCTGCCTGTTACAAACTTTTTTGAACGAATCTTTTACTCTACGAGTAACGGGTATAAAAAGATCTCAAGTGTAACATAATGGACTTTTATTATTTGGCTTATTGATGAATTACGTACCTAAAGGTTTTAAGCCGGCAACAGTTTTAATTTTCGCCTTCTCACCTGGTGCAAACTCAATAGTTTATATCTAACCTATGCAACTCGTAACGTTATGTCAGTTTTTCGTAATAATACATCTTTTTATAATTATTCCATTGAAAAAATATCCTCCAGCGCATTTTCAGAAGATTTAGGTGTTATCCGATCACAAATTTTGTCACGAAGCTGCCCAAGGAGATCCACAACGCTTGTGACCACCATCGAGTGGTCACTTTTTTAAACGATCGACTGGTCATAATGTAAGTAATTAAGAACCGTATCTCGCCGTACGACTGAATTTCTTATACACGATCAACAGTTTATAACAACGGAGTTCCAGTGCATAATACCCCAGAACAATTAATGAGCATGAGTAATCATGATAGCTCACGAAATATAGCATATAACTGGAAAACGCCAGGAGAGTTTGAAGGGCAAGAAAGTAACTTTATCAAGACAGAACGCTATAGTCGAGTTCCCCGACTATCTGATACCCGTTACTCAGCTAGTGGAAGTGCGAAGGAGAAATTTCAACACTGACAGTTGTTGGCGGTTTGTGGGCGTTAGCGTGGGCGTGGCAAAAAGTATTTGGAAAATCGATAAAAATTTACAAGACTAATAAAAAAAATGAAAAAATATCAAAACATTTTAAAAAAATGTGGGCGTGGCAGTTTTGGCCTGTTTGTGGGCGTTAGAGTGGGCGTGGCAACATGAATCGACAAACTTGCCCTGCTTCTGTCTCTGGAGTCTGTATGCTTAATCTGAACTTTCTAGCTTTTGTAGTTCCTGAGATCTCGACGTTCATACGGACGGACAGACGGACATGGCCAGATCGTCTCGGCTATTGATCCTGATCAAGAATATATTTACTTTATATGGTCGGAAACGCTTCCTTCTGCCTGTTACATACTTTTCAACGAATCTAGTATACCCTTTTACTCTACGAGTAACGGGTATAAAAATTGATATTGTGCACGCTGGGTGACAACAGACAGGAAAATTTAAAAATCGCTTTTTAACCGGACGTGTGGAAAATCTTGGCATAGTCTATCCAGCTTGTCATCAATGAGAGCCAAAGGAAAATTATCTCTAACTATTACATCACACAGTTTTAAAAAGCCGTTGCGCTTTTTTTAGCATTACAAGAACGCTCTGCTATAATTCCAGCTTGAGTCTATTTTCTTTTCAATCAAACAAGTCTTAGCAAACGTCAGACGTCGCCGTCTGGCAAAAATCGGTGTCTTGTCTTCAGGATTTTGCGTTTTTCGATTTATTGGTAATCTTGAGGTTAAGCGACTTGTAGTTTTTTTTTTTAAATTTTGCGCACTTTATTATTTTTGAATGTTCCTGCCTACCTGTTGATATTTAGTCATTACTTTTTGCAGTTGTAAACCATTCCAATGAAAAAGAATTTCAGCCTAAAAGCAAAATTCTCCGCCGTCACTTTGCTGTTTTCTGCCTTGTCTTTTTGATATCAATTGCGGGAAATAAGTCCAAGTTGGCTAAACTTTTTGTGCCTCTTACAACAGAAAATGATGAAGTTTATGACATTTATGCGTGCCACCATTCAAGACATGATGCGTAAACAAAACCTTTTAATAGACATGCTTGTGTCCCAACAATCAAAATAAATAATGTCTCTCTTACGCATAGCTACGTCAAACGCCAATGGAGTTTTACGGCGCACACTGTAGCTGGCTCAATAAGATAGGACGAGAAGCATAGCGACGTAATGGGATAAAAAGGTAACAAAAATATAATGTATAATATAATGTATAAGTTCGCATACTGAGGCAAAACTCATCACTGAATCTGATATAGAGAGCTGCATAGGTACACTGTACAGCAGCTCGTACAGAAACACCTAAAATCACAAACGTTACAATTAATCCGAATAAGGCTAACGTACAAATCGAGCAGCTCTTCGACGAAAAACGATGCTTACGTAGGGAATGGCAAACACACAAATCTCCATCCGCAAAATAAAATCTTAAAAGCTTGAAAAAAGCCAACGCACTGAAACAAGAGGAGGAATACGCTGGTATCTAAAGCATAAATCAACACGAGAATGTGCCATAGAACTTAAATTTTAATACTTAATCAATTATTAAAATCATGAACAAAAATTAACAACCGCAACTTCTTTTTAAAGTAGTGCTGGAGCCCAAAGAAAAATACTAAAACTCCCAGACTGCAGCTCTTACTACATCGTAGAATCACTGTAGAATCACTACCAAGAATACGGAATACGAACCACATATTTCTGCAAACTGCACAAAAAACAAGAAAGATAGCTCAGTCAAGTTGTGCAGCAATTGCGGTGCAAACCATACAGCGAACGGGCGTGGTTGTATTGTCTTCAAAGAGCTGAAAATCGCATTCCCTTAAACCCACGCCTTTATGCAATCCACAGATAGGACGACCATTTCCCAAATGCCACCTTTGGCATTTGTTCTGTTCCTAGCATTTCCATTGCAAAAGCGCTTAAGTCAGGCCTCAAAACCCCAACTCAAAACTCCAACAAACATAACACCATAACAGCCTCGCCAAATATAGCAGCGTGGAGTGCCAACGGCGTCCCTTAGCAAAAACTGTAACTGACACAGTTCCTTTACGCTAACAACATCGACATCATATTGATATCTGAAACGCATATAACAAATAAAAACAACTTATACATTCCTATATACCAATTCTATTTTACAAACCACCCAGACGGCAAAGCCCGCTGTGGCACTGAAATACTCATAAGACCACGCATCAAGCATCATCCCCAGAAAACATTCGAAAAAAAATACCTACCTTTAGCGTTCAGACTCGAAACGGCCCTATTACACTAGCTGCAGTGTATTGCCCTCCGCGTTTCCCTATAACTGAAGACAATGGAGTACTTCAATACATTAGGAGAGCGCATTCTCGCCGCTGGCGACTATAACGCAAAACATACATACTGGAAATCTCGCCTTATTACCACTAAAGGTAAGAAACTTTTTTAATACAATAATTAAAGCAAAGAGAAAGCTCAACTACGTATCTATGGGAAGACCTACATACAGGCCAGTGGACCTTAAGAAACTCCCCGACCTCATAGACTTTGCGATAACCAAAAGTATTCCAAGTCATCTCATCACAACTGAGTCACCGTCAGGCTTATAAGAGACAGATGAAATTCTGAGGACACGACCTTCTCAATAAAATGAAACAACTGCTGCCCCAAAATATTCACAAGCTGCTGGAAACGTACCTCTACAAACGCATTTTCGTAGTAAGATGCAACAACAGTGTGTCTCAAGACTGCAAAATCAACGCTGGTGTCACCCAAGGCAGCGTGTTGGGCCCTATCCCCTACATCATGTATACGTCGTATATACCCACCAGCTCTCAGCTAACAACGCACTCGTTTGCCGATGATACCGCTATAATCATCGCTGTATAATCGTAAAAACGGTATAAAAACATCCAAAGAGACTTAAATCTTCCACCAGTCATCAATGCAATTACCAAACTTAAGGAACTACACCCTAACTACGCAGCGCACGGTCTAACACAGCTCAGCAGTCGTTTCCGTCTTCGACGAAAATACCTAACAACACAGCGCAGAAATTTTTAGGACGACGCAGGACAGTTGGAAAAATAAAACGAATGGTCAGAAAAATTTTATATCGTTAAAATTTTTAAATTTATTATTAGTTTTTATACAAGAAGATTTAATAAGTAAATGCAAAGTAAATACAAAAAAAAGTTCTTTGAAAATATTAATTCTTAATTTTAGGACGTCGAATTATGGCTTTTCGCAAAGATATGTAGTATATAATATATCCTAGTAAATTATATAATTTATAATAGCATTTTCAGTTGTATCATCTTAGCAAGCTTGTTCCGAGCTTAAATTAAGAAAACCATGGGTAAAACTATTTTCAATAAGTCAAGATCTCAAGTTTATATTTCATGAATCGATAGCTAGTGGAGTTACAGTAAACTAATCTTGCAGCCCTACCACTTGTGTCTAGGAATAAATAATAATAACATCGTCCAAATGGCGGCGTCAATCCGGCTCCTGTTATACCAATCTTGGTGAAGAGTCACGGACCTCTTTCATCAGTTTTAATCAAATTTGAAGTCTCTCCTTCGCACTTCCAATAGCTGAGTAACGGGTAGTCGGCGAACTCGACTATAGCGTTCTCTCTTGTTTTTACTTTAAATTGAAAAATTTAGTCCTTATTAAATTATATTTCACAATGGAAAGTTAATTTTTTTTTTCGGAACGTGCTATAATTACCTTAAATAACATTATTGTGTTTGACATCACAAAATAGTTCAATAAGCTCATATAAACTTAAGGAATACGAAATTAAATTTTAAAACAATTCAGGCGTGTCTTATTGTCACCTAAATCATTAATATTATGCTTTTCGAGTAGCGCAATAGTGTTGTCCAAAAACAACGAAACTAAATGAAATGTATAAAATAAAGAGGAATAATAAGATTCAATTCGAAAAAGAATTTCATTGCTTCCACTTCCAATAGCCCAATGTAGCTCTCGTTTCGAGGTAAAATAGTATACTGCCTTAAAAATGAAACTTACCTTGAATATATAAGCAAATCGAACTCTCTTTGAATGGTACCCAATATTTAAGGCAATATCCCTTAAAGCCACTTTTTCAAAGTCGTCTTTTCCTTTATTCTCTGTAACAAGAATTACGCACAACCGTTTTCTTTGTCGGTTCCATTCAGTTGGGCACACACCTATAAATCAATGTAAAACCAATTTTCTTAAAAACAATATTTAATAAATTTAAAGACTTGATCTGACTTATGAATCTATGCTAAAACAAAATAGAATGCTATAGTCGTGTTTCTCGACTATCCGATACCCGTTACTTAGCCAGTGGGAGCTCAAAAATATTTTTGGCATATCGATAGAAATTGGCAAAATAAATAATACAATTTGATAAAATCAGACAGCCGGACATGGCCAGATAGACTTCGCTATTGATCCTGATAAAGATTATATATACATTATATGGTGGGAAACACTTCCTTCTACCTTTTACTTTCTTTTCAAGGAATCTAGAATAACATTTTACTCTACGAGTAATGGGTATAAAGATGTAATTTTTTTGGAATATTAAAAACGCTCAGGCTTTGCACGCGTCAATGCTCACGTCGGCTACTACTTAAATCTTATTTATTTTATTACATTAATTACATTTTTGTTTTGACGTTTTATTTTCTCTTTCAAGTTATTGCTCGAGAAATAAAGAATATCTTTATACCCATTAATCGTAGAGTAGATTCGTTGAAAAGTATGTAACAGGAAGAAGGAAGCGTGTCCGAAACATATAAAGTATATATATTCTTGATCAGGATCAATAGCCGAGTCTATCTGACCATGTCCGTCTGCCCGTCCGTCTGCCAGTTCGTATGAACGTCGAGATCTCAGGAACTATAAAAGCTAGAAAGTTGAATTGTTGACCCACTCTAAATTGCCAGGACCACACATTTGAGAAATATTTTAATATTTTTTAATGTTTTTATTAGTCTTGTAATTTTTATCGATTTGCAAATAATTTGTTGTCACGCCCACCCTTACGCCAAAAATTGCCACGCCCACAGATTGGAAAAATGTTTTGATATTTTTTTCTTAAAGTTTTGTTAGTCCTGTAAATTTCGCTCGATTTGCCAAAAATCGTATTGCCACGCCCACTCTCACCCACTCGCCCACAAACCGCCAAAACCGGTCAGTGTTGAAATTTCTCCTTCGCACTTCCACTAGCTGAGAAACGGGATCCAGGTAGTCGGGAAATTCGACTATAGCGTTCTCTCTTGTTTGTGTTTGCCATCTCAAGCTTAGGTTACGAAAAAATTGTTTAATTCAGAAGCAAAAGTTAGAAGAAAAAGGATTCCGACTTGTCGATCCGTATGAACGTCGGAGATCTCGGTAATTATAAAAGCTAAAAAGTCCATCTAAATCATTCAAGCCCAAAACTTTATTTTTACATTTGTGTTAGTCTATCACCATCATCATAACGATACGAAGTGGGTAGTTCAAAATCCCGTTACCGAATTCGACACATAACGCAATAACAACAAGCACAGTAACTTAACTTATCCAACTGCATGTAAAATTGCAACAACGACGTCCAACTTCGTCAAAAACAATACTCTAACGACTGCCATAGAAAAAAACATCAAAAACACTAACAGAAAGATTCAATACAAACAGTGAAAAAAATTGAAAGCAAATCAATGGTAGTTGATAAAAAGAGTCAAAAGAGACCGCTAATAGCGGAAAAATGACTGACAATAGAACACAAAATTTAAATAATAATCGAAAAACCACGATATCCATATCCATTCGGACATTGTAAAGGTAACCACACGGGATCTCTGACTGCAAACGAAAGCAGAAGATCACTTCAAACAACCTTTAGAGGCTGAAAAAAAGGTCTTTTTTGCAGTCACTTTGTAGGGAGCTGAATACAGTTCCTTTTAAATCCATATAATATTTAATTAAAGTTATGCCTTAGGTAATAGGTAATAATTAGGTAATATGCCTTAGGTAATAGATTGTGTTAGTGTGTCACAATTTTGATATCAACAAACTTAAAATGTTCTTACTCGAATTTCGATGTAATTGCTAGCGGAGTCGATCTGGCCATTTCCATTTGTCTGTCCGTCCGTATGTACGGACGAGATCTCAGGAACTATAAAAGCTAGAAAGTTGAGTTTAAGCATGCAGACTCCAGAGACATGGACGCAGCGCATATTTCTATCAATATGCCAGAAAAATGTCTAATTTTCTTGTTCGCTCTTCTACTAGCTCAGTCTGGGTATCTGATCGACTTTAGCGTTGTTTTTGGTTTTTCTATTATCACTTACACAATTTTGAAAAACTTGGTTCCGAGAAAATGTCGTTTAAAGTTTGCGTTCATCTTTTCCACAACTTCGAAAAATCTTTTAAAACTTTGACACCATTTTCTGAGGCAATAAATTATAAAATAAAAGAAATAAAATAAAATAAAATTAAAATAATATTATACAAAAAACAAGAGTTTTTTTATGAATAAGAGTATTCATCACGGACAGTTTTTGACGGTTTGTGGGCGTTAGAGTGGGCGTGGCAAAAAGTTTTTTAGCCAATCGATAAAAATTTACAAGACTAATACAAAAATGAAAAAATATTAAAACATTTTTCAAAAGTGTGGGCGTGGCAGTTTTATGCGGTTTGTGGGCGTTAGAGTGGGCGTGGCAAAAAGTTTTTTGGCAAATCGATAGAAATTTACAAGACTAATACAAAAATAAAAAAATATCAAAACATTTTTTAAAAGTGTGGGCGTGGCAGTTTTGGGCGGTTTGTGGGCGTTAGAGGAGGCGTGGCAACATGAACCGACAAACTTGCGCTGCGTCTATGTCTCTGGAGTCTGTATGCTTATTCTCAACTTTCTAGCTTTTATAGGTCCTGAGATCTCGACGTGCATACGGATGGACAGACAGACGGACAGACAGACGGACAGACAGACGGACAGACAGACAGACGGACAGACAGACGGACGGACAGACGGACATGGTCAGATCGACTCGGCTATTGATCCTGATCAAGAATATATATACTTTATATGGTCGGAATCGCTTCCTTCTGCCTGTTACATACATTTCAACGAATCTAGTATACCCTTTTACTCTACAAGTAACGGGTATGATAAGTACATCTGATACCAGTCTGCAAATTATGTGCCAGCGCCCTAAGAATAAAAGCAGCACACGCAAAACCGAGAATTCAAAATATTCAGCAGTCGATGGGACACGTTGTTTCACTACAAAAGCACACATGACCATGATTATAACTTTGCAACTCTGCAAGCTACATATGTATATTACAATCAAATAACGGAAACCTTCCCATTGCATCTGCCTGCTGCCACATAATTGCCTGCTCGGAAATAATTGAGCACACTCATAAAAAAACGTCCAAACAAACTGGCTTATATGCAAAAAGTACCGAAAACTCTTCAGTACCGAAAACTAACAACAAGTTAACAAATCGTAAGTGTAAATACTAATTACCAGTACATTTCTTGAACTGTATTATAAAAGCGGACCTAAAAAAAAAAATACTGCTGGGTTGGCAAGTCGTTTCGACGTAGGCGTGATCGGCTGCTTAGCCTTGTTAGACTTCTCGCGAGCTGGTTAGGATGCGTTGATAGCTTGTTAAGGTACTTTTCCTTTTTTTCCGCAATTTCGTCTTTTACAGGTGGCACGTTTAGATCTTTGTGAATGTTGGCATTTCGAACATACCACGGTGCCCCGGTGATAGTTCTCAATACCTTCGTCTGGGCTCTCTGAACGATATCGATGTTGCTGTTGCTGGCATTTCCCATAGCTGGCAGTCGGAAGTCCAGATTGGTTTTAGCACTGAGTTGTAGAGCAGCACCTTGAAGTCCAAACTGAGTGGTGAGCGGGAGTTGATATGCCAATGAAGGCTGTTGGCCTTCAGTTTTAAGTGAGTTCTCTTGGCTTCGATGTGTCGGCGCCAAGTTAATCTTCTATCGAGGTGTACTCCCAGATACGTCACTTCGTTTGCTGTTGGAAGTGCGACGTTGTTCAGCGTGAGCGGTGGACAATCTTGCCTGTTAAGGGTGAAAGTTACTTGCTTGCATTTTTGTTCGTTTACCTTTATACGCCAGTCGGATAACTACTTTTCCACGTCGACCAGGTAGATGGCTAGCTGAGATGATGCTTTGATTGGGCATCTGGAGCGGCTGAGAATAGCTGTGTCATCCGCAAATGTTGAAACTGTCAGGTTGCTGCTTGTAGGGATGTCTGCTGTAAATAGGACGTATAGTGTTGGGCCTAGTACGCTGTCTTGTGGGACACCGGCTTCAATACTGTGTTCGTCGGATATCGCAGTGTTGCACCTCACTACAAACTTCCTGTTGAAGAGGTACGATTCTAAAAGTTTATGAGTGTTGTTTGGAAGCGTTGTTTTGATTTTGTACATCAGACCGTCCAGCCAAACTCTGTCGAATGCCTGCGAAACATCTAGAAATATCGCAGAGCAGTATTCCCGTTTTTCAAATGCGTTTCGTATTTCTGATGTTACGCGGTTTACTTGCTCAATAGTTCCGTGTTTTTCGCAAAAGCCGAATTGGTGTGCTGGTATTGTGTTGTGCATTTTTCGAAAAGTTTCGATAAGCAGGATAGAAGGCTTATGGGTCTGTACGACGATGGAACACTGTGATCTTTTCCCGGCTTTGGTATCATTATTATTATTGACTTTTTCATCTTCCTGGAAAGTAGCCAAGTTTGTTGATGGCGTTGAAGAGCTGGGTAATGCTGCATACGGCACAGTAAGGCAGCTCAATAATCATCTTAGGGGTAATTAGGTCGCACCCTGCAGATTTTGTTGGGTTCAGATGTTCTTTGATGATTTTTGAGATTTCGTTTGAGCGAAACACAACTGGTGCATGATGAAGCTGGGAGTCGTCTGTTGCGGGCGGAATTTCGAACGTGTTTGTTGCAGAATTCGGTTGGAAGACTTTTTGTAGATGAGTGGGAAATGTGCTGGCTCTTTTTTTGTCGCTACGGGCCCAACCACCTGTGTGGTTTCTAATAGGGACCACTGGTACTGTGGGTGAGCCAAGAGTTGGGTGAGCTCTTCTTCTTGCTTTAAAGCTTTTGTAAGTTTGCGTGTGGCGTCTTTTAACTTTTGCTTTGCCGACGGTGATCTGGAGGACTGCCATTCTCGCCGTAGGCGTCGTTTTTCGAGAACAAGTTGTTCGATTTGCAGGTTGGTCTTTTTGTGATTTGTAATTTTGCTTACTGTTTGCGGCGTTGAGCAGCAAGCTGCAGCAACGATGATTGACTCCAGTGAGTTAACAAAACTATCAATGTCAGCTTCAGCTTCAAGAGGTGGGTTAAGCTTAATGTGTGAGATTATGTATTTTTTGTATTTGAGCCAGTTGGTTTTTTCTGAAGTCAACTTATAAGAGAGGTTAGCTGGTTCTGGGTGTCGGAGCAGATTTATTAGGAGGGGCGAGTAGTCAGATGATAGGTCTGAGAGGCACTCGGCGCTTATCAAATTACGGGAAATGGTTTTGGTGACTGCGAAATCAATTAGATCAGGTCGTTTTTTGGGGTCAGTAGGCCAGTAAGTAGGTGTGCCAGGAGAAACGTGGTCGAGCTTGTTGTTTGCTTTTAAAATGGGGTTGTAGAGCTGTTTTCCTTTTGGATTCACGAGTCGAGACCCCCAGTGTGTGTGATTGGCATTATAGTCCCCAGCTGCTATAAAATGTTCTCCACGTGTAAACAGCGGCTAAAGTAATCTGGTTACCATTATCCAAATGAATTTGTAATAATGTTGCTTGTAGATAGTTTTTGACAGTCTCAATATGACAGTGGTGCTTGAGACGGCTTCTTATCAAAATCCCGGTCCCGCCGTGGGCCTTACCATCAGGGTGATTGGTTCCGTAGAAAATATATCCTCTTATGTTGAAGTGATATTTGTTTGTGAGGTGTGTTTCCGAATGTAGCATTACGTCGATGTGCTTTTTGAGTAGTAATTGATCTAGCTCAAGTTTGTGCTGTGAAACGCCATTGGCGTTCCACGTAGAGATTCTTAGCGAGGCCATGAAGATGATTATTTTGATTGTTGTGATACAAGCAATTGTATCAACATGTTTTGATTGCGCATTAGATCTTGCATGGTTGTCCGCATAAACGCCATAAACTCCGCCATGCTCTGCTGCTAGGTAAGTATCATTGCTTCGAAATAGTTTTGTTGTTGTTCCATTGTCTTTTTGTCTTGTACCGAATTGAAGTTCACATATTTGGCTTGTGAACATGGCGCATTGGAGGCTAGGGGCTCTAGACCTGATCTTAGAGCGCTTGCATATGACGTGTTTTTGGTAACGAATCCTGTACCAAGTTGGTTGGCTGCGGTAGAGAAGAATACTTCTGGGTTGTTTTTGGGGGGTATTTTTCTGATCGGTGCGTTTTGTGAGCGTACAGTGGCTACGCGCTGGTTAATGCGGCTTTTGAGATCTTTGTATACTGGGCAGCCTCTGTAGTTGGCTGTGTGATTACCTCCACAGTTGCCACACTTTTTTCTGCTTGAATCTTCTTTAGGTGCACTGCAGCTGGCTTTGTCGTGGAGCTCGCCACAGACTACGCACACTGGGCGCGGCTTACAGTAAGACTTTGTATGGCCGTATTCTTGGCAGTTCATACATTGTACCAGATTGTTAAGTTTGTGGGGTTCTTCTACAGTGATTCTACGATGTAGTAAAAATTGGAGTTTGTAGATTGGATGCACATCGTTTCTTTTCGGCATCTTTGCTTCTGGTGCAAGTTCCACCTTGAAGAGTGGTTGCGGCTGTATATTTTTGTTTAGGATGTTGAAGACTGATTTTGCGGTAAATCCTTTATCCTGTAGCGCCAGCTTTATTTCGTCTGGTGTTACATCAGGCTCTATGCCCTTTAGTACGACTTGCAGACCCTTGCAGCTTTTTAGCTGGTATGTGTAATAGCTTTTTTCTCCGTCGTCCAAATACTTTGTTAAGGCTCTAAAGTGATGTTCAGACTTGGTCTGAACTTTAGTTTCATGAATGTTGCCCCTAACTAAGGGAATTATGTGGAAATTTGCGTCACCTATGAGCTTTATTACATTGTATTCAAATGTACTAGAGCTTTTCTTACGTACAAATATTGGTGGTGGCTTTGGCTTATTTTTGTCGCTTCCATCAGCTTCAACGGGCAGGTCTTCAATAGTGTCTGCCAAAATGTCGAACCTGTTGGCATTGTTCGGTACTTCGCCTAAGGTTGTGTTGCCGTTGGCGCGTGTGATTTTTGGTTTGTTTACATTTTTTTGGGGACTTAGCTTTCGTTTTATTTGGATGTAGCGATCCATTCCAGTCTGTATGGCCGGCTTTGCGTTTTCGTTTGTTTGAGTTTGTTTGGCTGTCTGCGCAGCTTTCGTTGTGTTTGTATGTGTTGAGCGGGCAGTCGGCATCGGTGTTGTTTTAGTTATTGAGGTTGTCGCGACAATTGAAGAGTTTGTGCTTGCTGTTACAGCTAAGTTCTGTTCTCTTTGCTTGGTGTTAGCAGATTTTGTTGGTAAGGGAGACGAAGAGCAAGATCGTTCTTTGACGTTCGCTGTAAGCAGGTGTTCGTTTGGCGGGTTGGGAGTTGCCGATCGCGGGCGGTAAGATTGCGTCGGCCCGATAGATAGTAACGACGGCGACGGGGAGCAAGAGCGTTCACTGTCGCGTGTTCAGAGAGAAAGATCAGCTGTCGGGTTGGGGGTGATTGACCGCTCGGTTCGATTCCGTAGAGACGACGGAAAAGTAAGCGTTGTTGCGTTGCAAAGAGTGCCGTCGCTCATCTTGCTGACGTTGACGCTGCGCGTGAGCTTCGTTTTCACTCATTGTTTTTGGTTAGTTTATTTATATTTGTAATTAGTTAATTGATGATTAATAACTTACAGATTTTTTAGAAAATCTATATGTGCAGGCATTGCACTGAGCGTCTTTTCTCTGTTTGGTTCGCTTCACTGTTTCGATTCAAAAAATAAATTGAAATTAGTTATTGTTTGAATATTATTATTTAGGTACAGGTACACGATTCGGCTGTTGGAGCAGCCCTGGCAGTGCGGCTGGGTTGACTTAAGTTGGCAGCGCTGTCAGCTGTTGTTCTCAGCTGCACCGAATTGCCAAGTCATAAAAATTAGGCAATTTACCAATCGCTCGTGTTTTTTTCACTGTTAATCGCGCCGAAATAATGCACATTCGCACCGAGTGGCTTTGGGCAGTTATTCTGCCCAACGCGCCAAGCCGTCTTCGTGATTAAGGATTTTTCCGCGCAGCGTATCAAAAACACGTCCGATTTTAGCAAGTCTCCAAGGGACAAGGAGTTCCCTACAACATATTATTGTCACAGTCATGAAGGAAAAATGCACAACGCCAGTACAATACTGTCCAAGTTACGGGGTGAGTACTGTCACCCGCTCTACGCTCCCACTCTCTCGCTTTCCACCACAGAATCTCCAATTCTGCTCTTCCCGTGGCAGCTCAAATTGGAGTCTCCGCTGCGCTCGGGAGAGCTCAGCTAAGTAGAATAAGCTTTAGTTTCTAATTAGTAATCGCCGAATAAACTACACGCCCCGACGCGCCAAGTCTTGGCCTGTGCCCCGCTCCTCGAGTGTTTTTCTTTTCAGCAACACCACAAAATTCCAGGCCAGCCACCCCCAGCCCAACATTTGGTCCTTCGAGCCGGATAACCTGGATTTTCGATTTTTTCCACCAGCGAACAAATTCCAAGGTAAGTACGAAATTTACCTTCTCTTTAATTGCCGGTCTGCAGCAAAAAGTTCGAAAATCCAATTTCGTTCAATTTGCTGTAAGATTTATTGTCAAATCTTACGGATTTCTCCGACAAAAGGCAATTATAGAAAAAGTACTTATCATTCCTACGGGCGCCGCCATATTAACCTTTTTTTTACCATTCCTTTTCACCCTCATTCGTGAAAATTTCTAAGTCCAAATCTCCGAATATATTGAAATATTCATCCAGTCCAAAAAGTGCAAAATTCCAAATGTGAAAAAGTGAAAATAATTTGTGCCAAGTTCAGTGAAAATTTCTAAGTCAAAAGCTCTGCCAAAAGTGGCAACCATTCTGTTCTCGTTTCACTGTGTCCAACGCAAGCCAAATTCTTTTCGCAACACATTTATGCTTAAACTCCGCAGTCCACTTAATACAATTTGCTATCGAAGAATACAAGAACAAAAACAAACAACACATACCCTCTGGCCATTCCAAATAAAATATAAATTAATCATTTACGCGCCAGTTCCATATTACATCAACATATATTCCATATTACATCAACATATATTCCATATTACATCAACATATATTCCATATTACATCAACATATATTCCATATTGCATCAACATATATTCCTTATTACATCAACATATATTCCATATTACATCAACATATATTCCATATTACATCAACATATATTCCATATTACATCAACATATATTACCTATTACATCAACCTATATTACATATTACATCAACATATATTACATATTACATCAACATATATTACATATTGTCTGCATTCCTTATACACATACACCAAAGTGTAAATGGTTTCCCATCGGCAAGTCCAAAGCGACAAATAAAATTTTTTCCAAGTGCCGACGCGGAAAAGGCGTTTTGTTTTCTATCCATAAAATACAATATAAATAAATTTCCAAATCAATTTCCGAGCAATAAACTAAAAGCGGTTTTTTCTTTTTAACAAATGAATTTTTAAGTATTTATTTCATTATTTTTAAATTTTCATAACAACATTTCTTTGTAAACCTACCCAATTCCGCAAAATTTTCTTCAGGATCTTCCCGATTTTCCACTGGCGGATCCAAAATTCTATGACAGCGCACAAATAGATGTCCTTATCGGAGCCGACATTCCGCCTTCGGTGCTTCTGAGTGGAGCCAAAACCAACATCTGTGGCCCTCTCTTGGGGCAAGATACCATTTTCGGCTGGGTATTAACGGGGTCAGTGTCAGCCTCAGCACAAAGCAGAATTTCCTCCTTTTCGACGCAGATCTCCCACGCGTACGATAATTCACTGGACAAACTACTCACAAAATTTTGGGAGGTGGAGAATATACCAATAAAGTTGGTAAAAGAATTTGATTCCATGTGCGAGAAGAATTTCCTTCAAAAGACCACGAGAGACGAGTGCGGCCAATATGTCGTTACCCTTCCTTTTCGCGACCCAGAACATATCGGTTCCGGTCTAGGGCATTCCAGGTCTTTCGCGTTGGCTCAGTTTTAAAAGCGAAATACGATTCGGTGATCCAGGAATATCTCGATTTAAAGCACATGCGTTCTTCCTACCCATGATTGCAACGCCTACTATCTGCCACATCACGCCGTCTTAAAACTGGAGAGCGTTACTACTAAACTCCGTGTAGTATTCAATGCCTCCAGCCCTTCATCGAATGGTACAAGTTTAAATGATATCCTTCATGCTGGCCCTGTCTTACAGTCCGACTAAACCATTCAAATTCTGAAGTGGCGCTATTTCCTAAACGTGCTTAGCGCCGATATCGAAAAAATGTATCGGCAGGTCTGGGTAGATCCGAAGCACACTCCATTCCAACAAATACTTTTCCGAAACAATAGAGGGGAAATCAGAGACTTCGAATTGAAAACAGTAACCTTTGGAGTCAATTGCGCGCCTTTCTTGGCCATTCGAGTACTGCAGCAGCTAGCAGCTGACGTAGATCTCAACCATCCAAAAACATTCGAAATTTCATGTATGTGGATGATGTTCTTGCCGGAGCGGACTCCACGGAAGAAGCTCAGCTCATGGTGCAAGAGCTCCAAGGCGCTCTGAATTCCGCCGGATTTCCATTGAGGAAATGGACCTCCAGCCAAAAGGAAGTTTATTCAGAGCAACCATCTCTTAAATACTGATTTTCTCGAGATCGATGCAGAAAGCACTGCCAAAACCCTCGGTATTCGTTGGAAGGCAACTTCCGACGAATTCTTCTTCGTTCTGCCTGAGTTGGCTATTGAAACGTCCATCACAAAACGCCAAGTCCTGTCCCAAATTGCCAAATTGTTCGACCCTGCAGGTTGGTTAGCGCCGTTTATCGTTCGAGCTAAAATTTTCATGCAGGAGATTTGGCTACAGGAGCTTGGGTGGGACAAAAACATTCCAAATGAGCTTTTTCAGCGATGGCTTAATTTTCTCCAAAGTAATTTGATTTTGGAGCAGATACGCATTCCACGCTAGCTCTCGTTTCATCCAGAGTTCAAGGTCGAGCATCATGGCTTTTGCGATGCATCGCAATATATGTCCGAGTAGAAGTGGGCAGTACCATTATTGTGCAACTACTAACCGTGAAGACCCGGGTAGCACCAGTCAGAACGGTTTCACTCCCAAGACTGGAGCTGTGCGGAGCGTTATTGCTTTCCGAAATGGCTGCAGCCATCATTCCACAGATGCCTACGATCAATTCCGAACTTCACTGCTGGACGGACTCCACAATAGTGCTTGCATGGTTAAGCAAGCCAGCGTGCCAGTGGACCACATTTGTAGCCAATAGGGTGACGAAGATCGCCCACGCCACAAAAATACAAAATTGGTCTCATGTTCAATCTGAGCATAATCCAGCAGACCTGGCAAGTTTCCATCCAAGATCTAGCCGATAGCCAGTTATAGTGGCACGGACCGACTTGGTTGCAAAATCCACGCAACCAATGGCCAACTCAGGTCGACAACGCTCCGGTGACCGATCTGGAGAAGCGTGCTCTGAAAGTCCATCTCGAAAAAGTTCTTCTGAAGAGTTGTTGGAACGTTTTTCCAAGCTTGAGAAAGCACTACGGGTCCTCGCTTATGTTCATCGCTTCATACAGCGGTGCAGGAAGCAGACATCTCCATCTGATGTGCATTTGCTGGCCACTGAAATCGCCGCCGCCGAGCGGTTCCTATTTTCGATTCCCTGTGGAATATCACTGCCTAAGTGAAAAGCGTCCAGTGCCAAGTTCCAGTTCCATCCTAAGCATGAACCCTTTTCTAAATCCGCAAGGTCTGATCAGGACGTGCGGCCGTCTGGCGGCTTCCGTCAGCCTTCAATACAATGAACGGCATCCTGTGATTCTTCTGTATAACTTCCTGCTTTCTCGCCTCCTTGCGAATTTCACACATCGCATAACTCTCCATAGTGGTAACCAGTTAATGGTGCGACTCATCCGCTCGAAATACTGGATTCCGAGAATTAGGAACCTGATGAAAGCAGTAGTAAATTCGTGCAAGGTATGTGTGATCCACAAAAAGCGGTTGCAAAGCCAACTAATGGGCGGTCGCGAGCGCGCTCGCGTCTCCAACCGGTGCGTCTCGTCGCTGCTGCAACGCTACAGCGTGAACATCTTTCCGACAGCGCTGGTCAAGTTGGAGACCGCAGGACTCATCGATCCGTGCACCCCCATGAGCTGCATCGACGCTTCGTTGGCGTCAACCTTTAAGCTACCGATGACCGGTGTTGGCGACGAGAAGGTCTGTACGACGACGATTCGCTCCAGGGTCGACGCGGGAACGAAGCTGGAGGTCGTGCTCAAGATCGAGCCCAGTGTGCGGATCCGCACACCTGTCTAGGCATTGAGCGACAGTGGTGTCCAAGTTCCAGGACATCATGCTGGCTGATGACCAGTTCCATCGGCCTGCTACCGTCTCCATGGTTCTGGAAGCAGACATTTATCCAAAGGTCATCCAATTCGGATTCCTAACTACAAAATTCCAGGCCAGCCACCCCCAGCCCAACAAATACATCTTCAAAATGTATTCCATCCAAACTCTACAGCTAATTCATTCTGCGTACCAAGGCCGCCAATTCTAACAGAAAAGCAGACGTAGTAAAAAATGGTTCAGTTAAATAAAGTTGCAAAAATAATAAAAAAGCAATTAAAAGTCAAAAGGTCTCCAGGCGTTGACTTAATAAGTCTACAAATTCTAACTGAACTACTAAACAGTCGGGATAACCCGACTTGGATATTTCCCAAGAAGTGGGAAACATCGATAATACCACTGATACTGAAGCCAGGGAAAGATTATACAATACCAAATTTGTACAGACCAATAAGCTTATTCTCATGCTTGTCTAAGTCTGAGCAGAATGTTATACAGGCACATTAATCATAGAACTATAGAGTAAGCCAACAGATAGATTTTAAGCGACATTCAAAAAATCCTTGGACTCTTTCTCGTGAAAGATAAAATATCGAAACAAAAAGCGACCAAATACACCAAACTAGCTTTTCATCTGATCATTAGATCTAATAATTAATAAAATCAATAATATATATGGAATAATTCAAACTCTAACGAAGGGTCACACGGTCGAGTAGGATGGCAACACTTTCAATTGCCAGGCATGCGACGGGCACACTTGACTTAGCCGGCGCCTATATAAACCAGGCGGCTGGCAGGGTATCACTCACTGAGCGTGTTAAACCTGCATATTCATCAAGGTCCGACGGAATTCCTTGCTGTGTGCCTAGGTTCTGTATTGCAGTCCAGTGCAAGCCTCTTCTAAAACTGCTTACCTTACCTTACAGTTCCCCCATATATGGAAAAAGTCCTTTGTAATCCCTCTCCATAAGAAGCTGACAAGAAGGATGCAAGAAATTACCGAGGATCTATTTGTTGGCGGAACTCATATTGTCGGTCATTGTTTATTGTTTGTTGTTTATAGTTGGTTGTAAGTTAGTTTAGGGCGAAGGCGGGAGCATAATAAAGCTCTTTCTCGCTCTTTGCGAATTCGTCCCGTCTTCGCCAACCTCTGTTAAGCTAGGCCTAAGAACAGATATGTTAAATAGAAGATGGAGTCGAAAATTGAATTCAACCCGAGCACACGCATTTTTTCGTTGTCGTCGTTCCGAAATTAAACCTAATTATTCTTGCCACCAACGTTCGATTATTTTTAATAAACTAATTAAAAACTTCATGGCACCCCCGGGTGGACAAGATATATAGTTTAACAAAAAAACAGGCAACATTAATTAAAGTGACAGTGACACACATAAAAAATTGTTCTTGTTATTTTTTGAGTGCAAATAAATAAATATATTGTTGCCCGCGACGCGCTGTTGTGTTTAATAATAAATATCCCAAACATATTCCGTGTCCGTCGCGAAATACCCTACTTCCGGAATTGCCGCCACCACCGAGGGAACTTTTAAGGAAGGTGGCCGCTAAAATTAGCATTCGGAAATCAGAGGTATTTGTGCAAAAAATTGAAAGCTAGAGTTATAGAGAAATTTAATGTTTATTGTCTTGTGCTGGAATATTGCACCTCGCTTTCAGTTCTGTGTATGTACGTATCAATATAGTAGAGCTAGATTGCATGCAAATTATTCAATTTATTGGTTGATAAAATAAATACAAATACATATATTGAACCGCTTTTGGACGCAACATTTATTTATTATTTTGTACTGTATTATTGCAATCACTGTCGCCCCCCCCTTCCCCCTCTCGTTCGTTGAAACTCGCATTAATAGTTGGGAAGTTAATCCAAGCTTGCGCACTAATACACAGACAGCCTTATATACTAGCAGCTGCAGCGGTGAACTTTTCGTTTTCGCTTCGCTTTTGCACCGCTACCTGCGTTGTTGTTGTTTGGCCCTTTTTCGTTGGCGCGCTTAGATTAGCGGACCGTCAAGTGACGCTCTACCCTGTATTCTGCGGGTATACCCTTTTCGGCGTCATTTCGCACCCACTATTAATTGATACTGCGTGACTTGAATTTTAATTTAAATAATTTGTTTTCGTTGTTCTCATCAGAAAAATATTTAATATACATTTCGAACAATAAATTAATAATTTATGAAATTAAAAATAACCTATTTTTTTGGTTTAATAAATTTCTAATTATTGATTCGAAGGTTATTAAATTATATTGTCGGGCTGATTTGAGATAATTTGTTTCGGTCATTTATTTATTTAATTCGGAAATAAAATTTAATTAATTTAATTTAATAAATTTAAATATTTAATTTAAAATGAGCCTAGAAACCAAAAATAAATCTGTTCTGGAAGAGCTGAAAAGCAAGCTCCAAAGTCGGGTCAGAACAATTCGCCGATTAAATGAGCGATTAGAAACGGGATCGATTCCGCTATTAGAGGAAGAATTGAAATGTCGACTAGAAAACTTAAATGCTTCAATTAGTAAAGCAAATCAATTACAAGAACAGGTAGAAGACATAGATTGTAGCGATAAATTTGGCGACGAGTTGGAAGAGCTTTGTATAGTGACAGGTAGCAAGCGTCAGCGAAACTCCGGGATCAGCTGCATTTTGGCATTGCCAAAATTCAGTGGAGATTATTCGGAGTTCAAAAATTTCATCAGCCTTTTCGAAACTTTGGTTCATAAAAACGCCAGCATTCCAGTTATCGAAAAATTTAACCATTTAATTTCATGTCTCTCTGGTGAAGCTTTAGGAACAATTAAAGCTTACCAAGTCACCGAGAGCAATTACGAAAAGGCACTAGCCAGTTTAAAAAAGGTTTACGATAACGAATGCCTCATCTTTATGAATAATATATCAACATTGTTTAGTTTTCCTAAAATATCGCATCAGTCCGCTTTCTCCTTGAGAAACATTGAGAAACCGATACTGTTTCTTCGATAGGGGATGATACAAAAATTTCGAATGCAATGTTGATATATTTGGTTTTGAATAGAGTCGACCCAGTGACCAAACAAAAATGGGAGGAACAGCTCGATTTTGAGACTATGCCGCTTTGGGCCGATTTTGAAAAAATGTTAAATCGCCGATATCAGCATTTATCAGCTGAAGAATCGACAAAGCCGAAGCAAGATAAAATTTTGTCAAGCAAGCCACATAATCGTAGCTCATTCTCGTGTTCCTTCTCCAACAGCAAGCTTCAGCAAACTTGTAGCTATTGCAATGCAGCAGATCATTTGCTACAGAATTGTAGCCCGTTTGGTCGTCTCTCTGTAATGCAAAGGTTCGAGCTTGTTAAGTCTGCCTCCTTATGTATCAATTGTCTGCGAAAAGGCAATACTGTTTCGAAATGCAAAGGCAAAAAGTGTCGAGCTTGTGACCGCTCACACCATATTCTGCTTCATAGATATACAGTGCCTGAGAACAGTTTAGCGTTGCCACCCCCGCCAGAGACCATATCTCCTACTTTTAACCAAGATCAGCCTTCCACGTCACATGTCTCAAACGAATTTTATAACAGAAGAACTGGCGAACCGCTTATAGATTCGTAGAGAGGAGTCGTGCATCAATTTACTTGGTGTTGGCGAGTCCAATTCTCAAGTCAAAAAAAAGGTACACACAGTGGTGAAGTCGCGAATAAATGGTAGTGAGTTCTCGTTCGATTTCTGGATCTTAAAGTCGATTTTCGGTTACCATCCTGATCAGTCGGTGAACGTCAGTGATTGGAAGATCCCGAAGAACCTACCATTAGCAGACCCATATTTCTACAAGTCACAAAAAATTGATATGTTGATAGGAGCAGAATCATTTTTCGAATTGCTAGCTGTTGGTCAAATTAGACAAGGTCCTGACTATCCAACTCTACGAAAGACCCTTCTTGGTTGGGTTGTTTCGGGCAGATACAAGTCTGCAGTCCCGAAACAAGTTGTGAATAGTTTCAGTTGTAGTGAAGAACCTTTAGTATCGATTGACAGCACACTACAGAAATTTTGGTCGCTGGAGGAAATGCCAAATCCAAAGAAAATTCTGTCGCCTGAGCACAAGTTATGTGAAGACCATTATAGGAAGACTACTCAGGTATTGTCATCAGGTCGGTTTGAAGTTAGGCTGCCGTTTAAACCTGATCCAAATGGATTAGGCAACTCCTACGAGGTTGCAAAACGGCGGTTTTTGTCGCTTGAGCGAAGGTTGTCTCGAGATCCTAACTTGAAGATCATGTACTTGGAATTCATGGAAGAATATCTCGCCCTAGGTCATATGTCGCCTACAGACAACAAAATCCCTTCCACTCCACATTATGTCATTCCCCATCAATGCGTGTTAAGGCCCCAGAGTACGTCAACAAAGTTGCGCGTCGTGTTCGATGCATCCTGCAAAACATCGTCTCAGGTGGCCTTAAACGACATCCTGATGGTGGGGCCGACAATTCAAGAAGAGTTGTACTCCACTCTACTCCGCTTCCGGCTACACAGGTATGCCCAGACTGCCGATGTAAAAAAGATGTATCGCCAAGTAATGGTTAATTAAGCGGATAGGAAGTTTCAACTCAAAGTGTGGAGGAGAGACCCCTCTGAATCCTTGAAATTATACAAGCTCAACACCGTCACATATGGTACTGGACCAGCCCCATTTCTGGCTATTTGGTGTTTAAAGAGGTTGAGTGAATCTGCTAAATGTTCATTCCCTAGAGCTGCCGACGTGATTGGATTCGATTTTTACGTCGATGACATGTTAACTGGTGCTGCATGCGTAGAGGAGCTAAAGACAATTAAGTCTGAAGTGTCTCAGGTTCTTCAAACAGGAGGTTTTGAATTGACAAAGTGGTTTTCAAACTCACCTGAGGTCACTGCATCTGAGAGCACAGTTAAGTCGATACCTATCTCGGATTCAGAGTCAACTAAGGCGTTACGAATATCGTGGTTGCCTAGCGAAGATGCCTTCAAGTTCAAAATTGACACTTCTGTCATGGGTCTCCGAGCGACAAAACGGAACATACTATCGGTGACATCGAAGCTGTTTGCCCCCCTAGGCTTGTTAAGTCCCATTGTGATTAAAGAAAAGATCCTATTGCCGGAACTCTGGCTTAATAAGTTAGATTGGGATGAGTCAATTCCGATGCATTTGGAAACAGCTTGGGATATGCTAAAAAGTACTCTGTCTCAACTGGATGAGATATCGATTCCTCGGTTCGTGCATACCGACCCATTGTCACCGGTACAGCTACATGCCTTTGCCGACGCCTCCATGAGAGCTTATGGAGCTTGCGTCTATATTCGTAGCAAAACTGCCGAAGGTTTTAAATTATCGTTGTTGACTTCAAAGTCAAAAGTAGCGCCGCTCAAGACCAAAACGCTCCCAAGGCATTAGTTATGTGCCGCTCACCTTCTCGCAGATCTCTGCCATAGAATCAAACCCTTATTAAAAGTCCCTATCAAACGAATTGTATACTGTTCGGACTCTGAAGTTACTCTTCACTGGATTCGATCTCATCCATCTTCGTTGTCGACATTCGTTTCGAACAGGGTAGCGGAGGTTCAAGAATGGTCAGGAGAAGCTACATGGCGGCATGTTCCCACAAAGCAGAACCCAGCAGATATCGTTTCGAGAGGTTGTGACGTCGACGAGATAGGGCAGTCGATCTGGTTCACTGGCCCACCCAGTGGGAAGAAGAAAACTGGCCCAAAAATGCGCATTTGGAGCCGGATGAGGAAGTCTTGCGTCAGGAAGCTAGGAAGACTGTGGGCGGGCTGACCGCTGCTGTGCAAACTTCCGATTTGCTGGATGTCATCGAGGGGTTTTCGTCACACCTCAAACTGCTTAGAGTGTTCGCTTATATGTTCCGCTTTATAAGAAAATGCAAAGACAAGAGTATAGTTTTCGAAGAAACTCTGTCACCGACTGAATATAATGAAGCGTTTCATAAGATTATCGAAATAGTACAAAAGCACAAGTATCAAGTAGAAATTGAAAAGGTTCGTAAAGGCATCAAGGTCGGCCCAAGTCTTCAGCGATTGAACCCATTCATCCATAAGGATACAGGCACTTGGTGCAACTTTTCGTTGTTGCGAGTTGAAGGCGACTAGCTAACGCTCCTATATCATATGATGCCAAGTTTCCCTTGCTGTTGACGAAACGCTCGCAGTTTGTGCAGAGCTACGTCCGGCATTTGCACCATTCCAATTTTCATGTCGGCCCTCGAGCACTTGTGAGCATCCTACGACAGCGTATTTGGACCGTAAACGCTCAGGAACTCTGCAGTCAGACAGTTCGATCATGTGTGCGCTGCTTCAAATGCAAGCCTCGACTGATTACACAAATTATGGGAAATCTACCCGCAGATAGACTCTGTGCTCTCCGCCCATTTGCGATATGTGGCGTTGATTTTTGTGGCCCTGTCTATACGACATTAAAAATTCGAGGAAGGCCCCCGTACAAGTCCTACGTTGCCTTATTTGTTTGTTTTGCGTCCAAGGCGGTTCACTTAGAGATTGTCTCAGATCTAAGTACTGATTCTTTTCTATTGGCTTTTCAAAGATTCATTGGTCGACGAGGATGTCCGCAGACGGTGCATTGCGACAACGCGACGAACTTCGTCGGAGCGAGTCGCCACTTCCTGGCTCTTCGCGATCGGATCGAGGTGCAGGCGGACGCAATTCGCGAGTTCGCATCAAAAAGCGGATGCGAATTTGCGTTCACACCCCCTCGGGCTCCGCACATGGGCGGACTATGGGAGGCAGAGGACAACCTGCTGCCTCAACAGTGGCTCCTGGGAAGGATCGTCGCGACGCACGCAGGAGAGGACGGCAAGGTCAGGGTCGTCGACCTTAGGAGGAGTGATGGAGCCATCTTCCGGAGGGCGATCCACAAGCTGGCGCCGCTGCCGATTTGTTGAAGCCGTGGAGGCGTTCAACGGGGCCGGTGTTGGCGGAACTCATATTGTCGGTCATTGTTTGTTGTTTATTGTTGGCATGTGAAGTAGAAAAACTTTGAAGTCTAGTGTAAGTTAGTTTATGGAAGGCGGGAGCATAATAAAGCTCTCTCTCGCTCTTAGCGAATTCGCCCCGTCTTCGCCAACCTCTGTTAAGCTAGGCCTAAGAACAGATATGTTAAATAGAAGATGAAGTCGAAAATTGAATTCAACCCGAGCACACGCATTTTTTCGTTGTCGTCGTTCCGAAATTAAACCTAATTATTCTTGCCACCAAAGTTCGATTATTTTTAATAAACTAATTAAAAACTTCACGATTAATTGTCGGCATTCCCTAAGCTTTTTGAAAATGTCGTCCCTGTTCATTTGCAGTACCTTTGTAGTTCAATTATATCACCATGTCAGCACAGTTTATCCAAAATGTTGTATAAGCACAGTGTCTTACCCGATTATTAGGAAAAGCTGACTGGGATACAAATTGTCAACTGTTATATGAGTATTTAAAAGAACAACTTGCAAGCCTGGCAATTCTTCAATATCCCAATTTTGAAAAACGATTTGCATAATCACATGACTGAAAGCAATTCCCGATTTCGTACGGCTCAAAAAGTTGTACACAAATTAAACAAGATTGCGAATTGTTCCACAAAACAATAGACGGTAGCAATGCAGGCCGTTTAAAATAGTTGGCCGATTGAAAGCAATCGGTAGCTCAAGGAGATTTTAATATACCTGGTACCTTCCGCATACAGCTGGACGTCCCATTTACTAGACAAGTCGTGATAGAACCAACCTGAGATCCCACATTTTACTATTGAGGTGACAATCGATAAATAATTGATCCAATCTCTACCCTGGCAACATATAGAGGATGCCATATACCGGATGCTCCGATGTTCTGTATATCTCTAACGAAACAGGCCGTCAGTCGGGTGATGGCCAAGGGGACTAACGTGTAGCTTCAAGCTTTGCTAAAAGAACGCGCCGAAATTATCCATACACCCGGCAGTGAAGCATCGTGGCATTCCTTCTGCTCAGAAATTGAAAATACAGCTGAAGCAGCCAGACTTAAGTATCGACACTGACCACACTGGTAAGTATCGAACTGTACATAGACCCAAAGGTTCTCCATTGGGAAATACACAGTTTTAAACGATACAAATCTGCAGGTCCCGACAAAATCATACCCGAAAAAATTCAACATGCGGGAAACACAGCCACAAATTGGCTTCTAGACATTTTTAAAAGGTCTCCACTTCTTGGACACCTACCGCAATCGTGGCTAGAGTCCCGAATTGTCTTCATCCCCAAAGTAGGGAAACCATCACACACGACCCCCAAGGATTTCAAACCAATTAGTCTGCCATCCTTCCTACTAAAGACCCTTGAAAGAATCATCGGCCTGCATCTGAGATCAACACTCAATCCAAGTCCCATCACAGACACGCAACACGCCTACAAGAAAGAGAAATCGACAGAGACAGCACTACATTCTCTCGTCTCCAAGATAGAAAAATCAATGTCCCAAAAGGAATACGCGCTGGTATGCGATCTCATAAGCGAAAAACTCAGTGTTTTGTCTAGCTGGACCAAAAATAATGGACTAGGAATTAACCCCTCAAAGACCGAGCTGGTTCTCTTCACTAGGATGTATAATATACCAGACTTAGTCCCACCTATCCTCAACAATCAAAGACTTTCCTTCAGTAGCAGCGCAAGATACCTAGGCGTAATGCTTGACAGGAAACTAAACTGGAACTTGAACCTCACAGACGGACTCTTCACGTGCAAGAAAGCAATCGGGCTAAAAAGGGGCATGACACCCTATACAGTAAACTGGATAAATACGGCCATCGTCAGACCAATACTACTGTATGGGGTCGTAGTATGGTGGCCGGCCCTGAAAAAGAAATCCAGCATACAAATACTAGCAAAGATGCAGAGAGCCGCGGCACTCTGCATCAGCAGTGCTTTACGCACCACCCCAAACGAAGCCCTAAATGCCATATCCAACCTCCCAAGCCCAGAACTAGCTGGCATGGAACAGGCCACAGTAGCGGCAATATATACCAAACAGTGGAACCCACAAGAAGCGGTTCACTCATGTATCCTAAAACACACTCAAATAGTCCCCTCCAGGACAGACTACTGTACTTCAACGGAGTACATATAAACACCGTTCTACACTATTATCCCAGAAAGGGACGAGTGGAACTCACAGACACCTAGCCCCCAGAATGCAATATGCTTCTATACGGACGGGTCAAAACTACAGAACAGAGTAGGAGGAGGAGTTTACTCCGAACAACTTTTTTTTTTTTAATTCCTTCTATTCCACTCGGGAACTTAGGGCTTCTACGAGAGCTTTCCATCTAACTCTATTTTGAGCTGTCTGTTTTGCACTTTCCCATGTAGTGTTTATTTGGGCTAGTTCTTGGTGAGCGGTTCTTCTCCAGGTTGCTCTTGGCCTTCCTACTCGCCTGCTTCCTTGGGGGTTCCAGTCTAGTGCCATTCTCACAATGCTACTCGGGTTTCTTCTGAGAGCGTGCCCTATCCACATCCATTTTTTCTTCCTTATTTGTATATGAATCGGGGACTCGTCTGTAACGCGCCACAGTTCTGTGTTGGCTATTCTGTTTGGCCAGAATACCCCACATATGACTCTCAGGTATTTGTTGCTGAAAGCCTGTAGCTTCTGCGTTATTTTCTTCGTGGCGAGCCATGTCTCACATCCGTATAGCAGTATGGATTTCACACACGCATTGTAGATCCTGAGCTTTGTTCGTCGGCTGATTTTTCGGTCTCTCCATATGCGGTATAGTCTCCCAAATGCTGAGCGGGCTTTGCCAAGACGACTGGAGACATCATCATCCACTCCACCACTGTTGGATACTCGATTGGGTTCCCATTTATATTGATGTTTCCTTGGCTGGAGTGGTTGAAGCGCATAGCTTTTGTTTTCGCTATGTTTATCTCGAGCCCTACGCTGCTGGCTATCCTGACGAGGTCGTCACTTTTCCTCTGTATGTCGCCGAGTCTGTGCGATATGAGACATATGTCGTCTGCGTAGTCCAAGTCCTCAAGGTGTCTGGTGAGGTTCCACGAAATTCCGCGCTTGGAAGAGCATACTTCGCTCATTAACTCGTCGACTACGATGTTGAAGAGCAGTGGGGACAGCGGGCATCCTTGCCGAATTCCGGTGTTCGTCTGGAAAGGTTCACTAGTTTTTCCATTGTGCAGTACCGCCAGGTTGGCATCGTCATACATCGATTTGATGATGGCGATGAGGTTTGCAGGTACTCCTTTTCTTGCAAGTGCTCGCCATATTGCTGCTCTTTCAACTGAGTCGAATGCCTTCTTGAAGTCGATGAACAGGAGGTAAAGCGGGGCTCTCCATTCCACAGTTTGCTCGGTTATTATGCGTAGTGTATTTGCCTGGTCTACGCAACTCCTGTGTGGTCTGAAGCCTGCCTGTTCGTCTCGTATTGTTGGCTCAATTTTTTCCTGGAGGCGTTCGTTCAGAAGTGTAGCTAAGATCTTGTAGCTGGTGTTGAGCAGTGTTATCCCTCTCCAGTTGTTGCAGTCACTAAGGTCGCCTTTTTTGGGAAGCTTCACAATGATTCCGTTTTTCCAGGAGTCTGGCACCGTCTCGCCATATGCGTGAGAAGTGTGGATGCAATGTTTCAGCCATTAGTTGGGTGTCAACTTGAAGCAATTCGGCTGGTATGTTGTCTTCGCCAGCTGCCCTGTTGTGCTTCAGCTTCTTTATTGCATTCACAATTTCTCTTACATTCGGGGGTGCAGAGGGTATCTTGCTACTCCCACTTGGCGGCACAACACTCCTGTAGTCTATGGCCACGTTTGGTGATGTGGTGTGGGTAATTCCCATGAAGTGTTGGCGCCATCTTCGGATTTGTGCGTCATCATTGGATAAGAGGTTACCTTCTAGATCTCTGACTGGTTTGTTCTGTCTGTGATGGGTTCCTGTGATCCGTGAGATCTGCTGGTATAGCGAGCGCATGTTGTTCTCGCCGGCTGCTCGTTCTGCGTCTGCCGCAAGTCTATCCAGCTGTGCTATTTTGTCCTTTCTGGCCGACCTTTTCACCGCTCTGCATAGTCCGCGGTACTCCTCACGGTACTGCGTGAGCTGGTCCGCCAGAGGCTTCAGGTGGTTCCTCCTTCTAATTAGGTCCCAGGTCCCTTCAGATATCCAGTCCGTTCTTCCGCGTTGTTGCAGGCCAAGTATTTCCTCCGCCGTGGTCCTTAGTTGCCTGCAGGTGTACTCCCATGGGTGGTCTTCTAGGGGGATCAGCTGTTCTCGCAGCGTGGACGTCATTCTCGTCTTCAGAGTAGAGTCGCTAAGGAGGTGCAGGTTCAAGCGGGGTGCACGCCGGTTTTGACTGTTGCCAGTGTTCCTTGAGTGGTTGCGGTTGAGCTTTATTGAAAGTTCTCCAATGACCAACTCATGATCACTGTCTATGGCTGCTCCCCTTTTGTTCCGTACGTCCAGTAGCGAGTGTCTCCATTTCCTGCTAATGCATATGTGGTCGAACTGGTTGCGCGTATTACCACTTGGAGATGTCCAGGAGTATTTGTGGACATCTTTGTGTGGAAATAATGTGCCACCGATGACCAGTTGGAATAGCTGGCAGAGTTCCACTAATCTCTCTCCGTTATCGTTGCGAGTCCCAGTTCCATGCTGGCCCATGACAGATCTTAGTCCGGTGTTGTTGGGGCCAATTTTTGCATTGAAGTCACCCATGAGGATGTTAATGTCACCTTGCCGTAACTTGTTGAGGGTTGCTGTAAGGGCAGTATAGAAGTCGTCCTTGGTGTCGTCGTTTGCGTCTTCCGTCGGGGCATAGCATTGAGTGATGTTTATATATTTAGCTCTACATCTGAACCTGGCGGTCATGATTCTATCAGAAATGGGTTCCCAGGAAACCAGTGCCTTCTTTATGCGCTTGGACACGAAAATTCCCACTCCATATCTGCTGCCGTCACTGTTGCCACTGTGTAGGACTAGATTGCTATCTGATGTTGTTGTTTCCCCACTGCCAGTCCACCTCATCTCGCTGATTCCAGCTATTGCAATGTGGAGTTTCTCCATCTCCGCCTCGAACTGTGCTAACCTAGATGGTTCTCTTAGAGTTCTAACGTTCCATTGTCCAATTCGTGTCCGTTTTGAAATGCCTATGGTCGTCATCGAATTTGGGGATCCGTTTATGTTTAAATTTCTCGTATTAGTTTCAGTAATCGTTGTAAGTTTTTCGACCGATCTGGTGATTGGCCAGATGCGGCTTATAACAACCAACTAGGCCTACGCATCTCGTTTAGACTCCCCGACCATTGCAGCGTCTTCCAAGCGGAAGTAGCACCAATAAGGGAGGGCCTATGGCATTTGAACGCACTAAAACCGGAAAGCTCACACGTAAACATTTTCAGTGATAGCCAAGCAGCTATCAAATCGATTGGCTCAATCTCAAGCCACTCAAAAACAGTATCGAATTGCCGATCATCTCTACACTAGATGACACAACAATTCGTAATCAGCCTTATATGGGTACCCGGACACAGAGACATAGAAGGCAACTCCATCGCAGATGAACTAGCTCGAGAAAGCACTACCACGCCACTTATACAAGAGATGGAGGGAATGAGTATGCCTTTAGTTACATGTAAATTAACTAAACTAAGCTACTATGGGAAAACCTAAACCGAAACAAACAGACAATATGGGAAAATACCACACACTGTCGCCTAACACGCCAAATATGGCCAAAAATAAGTTTAAAAAGAACGTCAAAACTTCTAAGTTTGACCAGAGAAAACCTTAGCACTGCTATGAGAGTCATCATAGGGCATTGGTTGATAGGCACCCATGCCAGAAGACTAAATGCCACGTATAACGATTTCTGCCGTAGCTGTAAGGACGAAGAAGAACTGCCCAGCACTGCAAGCTAAAAGACTTGCTCAACTAGTAAGCAGATTTATGACAGACACGTCGGACCTGTCCGACACCGATCCACATCGGATACAAAAATTCACCAACGCCTCTGGCTGGAGAAACTGCAAGCTTCACACGAACCTGGACGGGCAACGGGGAAAAACATACACGGTATCAAAATGGACCTCTAAGGTCTAAGTGCGTCGGTCTCATCCGGTCGCGACGGCCGGTAAAACCTATCTCTAACGAACCTTTTTTTCCAATATTTAAACAACAAACCAATATTTAAGAGAAAATAAAGAAAAAAAACAGTTCTCTCATAGCAACGAATCGGTAAAGACGTGCTATCGGAAGAGCTTCGGTAAATCCACCAATCACAAAAACAAAGTTCTACCAAGTTTGGTAAAAACAAATAAGCGCACAAAGAAGATCTAAGAAAAAAGCACAAAAACAATTATACAGGAAAACAGTTACACAAACGCAAGTGTACCGGGCAGCAGCCCAAGCACAAACGAAATGACGAAACCGCCTGACTTAAATTACCCCGCACTTTGTGGCAAGACCCCCATAACCGAATCGAAGTTTATAACTATCACTAGAACAGACACCAAAACATTTGAAAACGTATCACCATTTGTGATTAAAAAAGTAATTGACTTCACATGCGGAAGCGAAGTAGAGTCATGTAATAAAACTCGGAACGGAACCTTATTAGTGAAGACCAAGAACCTAATACAAGCTAGTAGGCTACTGAAACTAACAGCTTTCCATGACTTTACCGTATCCTCATCTGAACATCAATCCTTAAACTATTCAAAAGGTGTTATTTACTCCAACGAACTACGCAACATTGACGAAACGGAAATATTAGAAGAACTTAAACACCAAAAAGTTATTAACATTGAAAAGATTCGTATGTTTAGGAACAACGAGCTGCAGGAATCTGGACTAATAATTGTCACTTTTGGATCAACTATTCTACCAGAAACAATGATGATCGGATATGAACGAGTTAAGGTTCGACCCCATGTCCCTAACCCACTCAAATGCCGCAACTGCCTCCGATTTGGACACCCTTCTAAAGCCTGTAAAAGCCATAAAGCCTGCAAGAACTGCTCGGCAGAAGAACATACTACAGAAGACCAGGAATGCGACAAGCCAAAATTCTGTGTAAACTGCAAGTACGACATCAATGACCAATTCAACCACAGCCCCCTAGATAAATCATGCCCCGCTTTTATAAAGCAAAAAGAGATAACAACAATTAAGACTCTTGAAAAAGTGGACCATAAAACCGCAACAAGAATATACAATCTTCGACATATCCATCAGCCTACTCCGTACTCCAAGATAACATCTGCTCAACAACCTGAAAAAATAATGATGCCAACACAACAGAATGACAAATCCCAAGGATCTACACACAAAAACCCTAGCGCACACCAACTCAATCGCCAAATAAGATCGTACAGCGACATCATCGACACCCAGCCCAGTACCTCATCGAAGTCAATAAACCCAAGAAAAGAATTCGTCGACGAAAAAATGGATACCGAAACTTCAGCAGCCCCCAAGAAGACCCACTCTAACAGACTAATTCCAGAAACTGATCGTAAACTTAGAAGCCAAGTTAAAGATAAGTCTAACCCTATTGCAAAACCCTCTTTAAAAGCCAAAAACAAAACCGAAAAAATTAAACCTAACTCCTTAAGTCTGGCAGAAGAATTAAGTAAAATAGCCAATAACAACAGCTCCGAAGAAGAGCTCTAAGCACTTATTTATAAAGTTTAATTCTCATTTCATTTGCATTTTCCCTTTACATAAGTATTTTTGATGATATTAATTGTTCAATGGAACTGTAACGGTTACCTAAATAATTACGACCAACTTCAATTACTATTAAAATATTATAAGCCAAAAGCCATATGCCTGCAAGAAACCCATCTTCACTCCCTTCATAACATCCCTATCCCTATCAACTTCACACTTATACACGAAAACACGTCAAATAACACTCACGGAGGAGTAGCAATACTTGTCCACAACTCTATCCAATATGAATCTCTAACTCTAAGTAACGACTTCGATGCGGTTGGAGTACTTTTGCACTCCAAACAAAAAATACGACTTATATCAACGTATATTGCCCCAGACAAAAAAGTTGAATTACACAATTTAGAAAACATGTTTGGAAACCCTAACGACAACACTATTATAACTGGCGACTTCAACAGCTGGCATCAGAGCTGGGGATCGCCGAATAATAACAAGAAGGGCAACACTATTTTTAAATATGTTAGCCAGTCAAACTTAATAACAATTAACGATGGATCTCCCACTCACTTCTCAACACACCATACTATGACACATGTAGACCTAACAATTATAACTCCAAACCTTTTCACTTTCACTAAATGGAAAACTGACCACGATCTCTACGGAAGTGACCATTTCCCAATCCACATTTCCCTCTTTGAAAATGAGGTAACGGGAACGAACCACCGATTACCCAAGTTTAAAGTAGACTCTGCGAATTGGCCCCTCTTTACATCTCTAACGTTGACATACCACATTGAAAAACCAATTGGCAACCAAGTTAACCAAGAAGCCGCCAACATCATTAAGATTATTCGGCAAAGTGCCAACATCGCAATACCCCAAACAAACCCAATCTTTAATAAAAAACACACTGTGCCTTGGTGGAGTAAAACTCTCGACCAATTAAAAAGAAATAAAAACAATTCATGGTACAAATTAAGAAGGTGTATTAACATCGAAAACATTATACAGTTTAAAAAAGCCAAGGCTTTACTGAGAAGAGAAATAAAGCAAGCAAAACGTAGCTCACTCCAAAACTTCACTGCGGAAATTAATCCCAGCTCATCTCCTTCAAAGATTTGGGCAAACATCAACACCTTTTGTGGCAGAAAGATTAGAAATGACATTCACTGCATAACCTCTCCCACTATTCCTACCCTGAACATTATTGATAAAAAAACCATCGCCACTGGTCAGATTCGTCTTCCGACTCTAATTTCAGCGACTCTTTTCAAGCAAATAAGACACGATCAAAAGCTATAATCCCCACCTACGAAACATCATCAGAGTCATTTTTGATAGAAAGTAAAATCTCATACATAGAATTTAGAGCAGCACTAAATAGCCTTAAAGGGAAGACCCCAGGGCTTGACCGGATTTCATATCCCATGTTAAAAAACATCAGTTACCCTGTATCACTCCGCCTTATAGACTTATTTAATAACATTCTTGATAGCCACATTCCACAGCATTTTAAGAACAGCACAATACTACCAATCCATAAACCCAACACAGCCAAAATATCCATAAACTCATATCGACCGATTTCTCTAAACCCTTGCATATCTAAGGTACTAGAAAAAATCATAGCAAACCGACTATGGTGGCTTGCGGTTAACAGCAAACTTCTCGATAGTCGACAACTCGGATTTCGGAAGGGAATGTCAGTATCTGAGTGCCTAACTCTGTTAGATTACCAGACTACAGCAGCCCTATCCACTAGAAGCCACCTATCAGTCATAAGCCTTGACTTTGAAAAAGCCTATGATAAAATTGGAATACACAGTATAATCGACGAATTGCATAGATGGAAAATCGGCCCAAAAATACTGAATTTTATAAAAAACTTCCTGACCAACCGTAAAATTAAAGTCCAAGTCAGCAACGAATTTTCAGACAACCAACCACTCTACAATGGGATTCCACAAGGTTCCCCATTATCAGTGGTTCTATTTTTAATAGCCTTCAACAAACTCTGTCGTACCATCGAAGTCCATAGGGGCTTCCAGTTCTTCTCCTACGCAGACGACTTCACTATTGTAAAGAAAATAAACAAAAACGTAAATTCCTTGCAAATCAATCCCCTTTTCAAAGACATAATAAAATGGTGCGAGTATTCTGGAGCGAAACTCTCGATTCATAAATGCCAGCACCTACACATATGCAGAAAACACAGATGCAACTTCAAGATCAATTCTCAGGCTTACCCCCTTATCCAAACTAACTCCCTTAAAATCCTTGGATTAATAATCTCGAACAAATACAGGTGGAAAGACCACATAGAGTCATTGGCAATTCAGATCTCCAAAAGATTAGATATTATAAAATGGTTAGGGAACCAACGACTCAACTGCGACTTCAGATCTCTAGTAAGTACAATAAATGCCCTCTTAATGTCTAAAATCGACTACTGCCTACCGTTTTACGGGAATCGCCCAACCTCATACCTAAAAAAACTGAAAACGCTCTACCACGCTGCCTTAAGGTTCGCTTTTGGTGCCTTCCGCACCACACCTATTAATAATCTTCTCTTTGAAGCTGAAATTATGCCAATAGAGTTAAGACTTAGTCTGACATCTGCAAGAATATGTAAGTCGTTCCATTTCGCAAACAACACTCCTCTTCAAAGCGTCCTACAAAAAATTAAAAAATCTAGACGAAAACCCAGAATTCCTTCTATCATACACAGAGTATCCAAATTTAGATACGAAAATGGTTTATTTATTCCTCCTTTAAAATCAGGAAAACAAAAAACTCCCCCATGGTCTTTTTCAAAAGACACAATAAACTTAACTTTACACTACACCTTAAAATCCTCCACCCCACCAGAAGTATTTCAAAGAAAGTTCCTCTCCCTCAAAGAACACTATAACACCTACACATTCATTTACACAGATGGATCGAAATCTACAAAAGGAGTCTCTTACAGCATTACGACTGACACACACGTTATCAAATCCACTCTCCTACCAGCACATAGCACTATATACACGGCAGAAGTGGCAGCCATTTATGCTGCCTGCCAATACGCGGAAAGCCAGAAGCAGAGATTTATTGTCTGCTCTGACTCGCTGTCATCACTACAATCAATAGGCAATATTAATAATCAAACTTTTTATACGTCCCAAATCAGGGACATCCTTAACCGATGCCAACCAAAAATAATATTATTGTGGATCCCAGGCCACACAAATATTACTGGGAACGACACGGCAGATTTAGCTGCTAGGGAAGCTCATATCTTCCCACAAATATTCGAAATCAATAAAAATTATAAAGATACACAAATATATATTAAAAACTTATTTAAAAAAGAATCCATATTAATATGGGAAAATACATCGGAACACTACAAATACATCAACCCCAACAAAACATCAATTAAAAACTATAATATTACTCCACAAGACAACATCAACCGCAAAGATATGGTGAAATTTATAAGACTAAGGTTCGGACACACCAAATACACAAAAGAACACTTATTTAACAAGCAACCTGCACCCCAATGTGGGCTCTGCAACGCCAGTATCACGATACGCCACATTTTTCTAGAGTGTCCTCTTTTTGAGGCGGAAAGAAAGAAGTTCCTACCAGCTAACCCAATTGATTCCCTATCCCCAAGTACCATGAATATCATCTCTTCCCTGAAATTCCTAAAGGCTACAAACTTATATCACTTAATGTAAAACATAGACAATACTTTTATTCTAACCAATATCTAGTTACTATTAAAACTCAATTTAATGTAAATCCAAGTATGTAAATATAGCTTAAGGCCTAGTAGCTATAGCTTAACCATCGGTTAGAGGTAATTTGTAATTGCCCCGTATAAATAGTATAAATAAATAAATAAAGAAAAAAAAAACATAAATTTATTTTTAATAAAATAAATCGGTGAATATGCATTACAACAACTTTTACACAATAATCCAATATTAATGTATGGGTCACCTGTTTGGGGTAGATGTGCTCAAACTCATATCAAAAAACTTCAAATATGCCAAAACAAGCTGTTAAAATTAATAATGAACTTACCTTATTACACAAACACTAAGTACCTACATATAAAAGCAGGAGTACAAAAAGTTCAACAAAAAATAAATACAATATTAACAATCTTTGTTTCAAGTCTTAGTTTTTAAGTTAGTTGTAAGTCAATTAAGGTTTTCTTCTCCCTTGTTTTCCTTAATAAATAATAAATATTGTTATACAAAAAAAAACTAAAACAGGTCAACTAGACATAATTAATAAATATTTCAGATGAAAGCCTTAGCTAAACACTGTAAATACCTAATTATACCATTAGCTTTAATGAAATGTACATATATATATAAGGGATAAAGCACAAATAAATAAAAAATAATAAAAACTTTTACACAATGTTACATCCCATGTACATCCTTCCACAATGTTCATTTCTGGAACCTAAGGATCGGGAGAAATAACATTTCTTGAAAATCTGATCACAAAGAAAAATGAAATTTTTAATGTCTGTCTGTAATGTCTGTCTGTAATGTCCGTCTGTCCGTCCGTCTGTCCGTCCGTATGAACGTAGAGATCTCAGGAACTACAAAAGCTAGAAAGTTGAGATTAAGCATACAGACTCCAGGGACATAGACGCAGCGCAAGTGTTTCGATTCTTGTTGCCACGCCCACTCTAACGCCCACAAACCGCCCAAATCTGCCACGCCCACTATTTTGAAAAATGTTTCGATATTTTTTCATTTTTGTATTAGTCTTGTAAATTTCTATCGATTTGCCAAAAAACTTTTTGCCACGCCCACTCCAACGCTCACAAAACCGGCAAAAACTGTATGTGCTGAAGACTCTCCTTCGCACTTCGAATAGCTTAGTAATGGGTATCAGATAGTCGGGGAACTCGACTATAGCGTTCTCTCTTGTTATTTATAAAATGGATTGATTTTTATTTGCACTGACATAATCAAATCATTATAAGGAAATATTCAGTTTAAAAATATTGAATATAAGCCTTTGGATTAATAAATTTTATTTATTTGCTTTATAAAATCTATCAAACAACTCAATAAATAAATGGCACCCGGTTTAAAATGGCATGGGAAAAAGATGCGTTGCTTCGTAACGCTTGTAATTAATTAGTCGATTGCGCTATAGGATGGCTTGTATTCGATTTTAAATGACCTGTAGTAGGCACACATATCGGGTACCTACTGTAACATATAAACACATTGTAGCACTTTGTTGCAATACCTACATAGACAGTCCAGCCCAAGTGCAAGCGTAACGCGAGCATCCACTTGAAGGCTTGAAAATCTATAAACATAACATTGTAATATTGGGCGGTACCCTTACTTTCCGAAAAGCTCGTGGATCTACAAAGTTCACAACATTTAGGTGGGATTATGTAAAACCAAAAAAAATGTTTTAGAAGAACAGAGCAAATAATATCTATATATGTATGTACATATATATATATCAAAAACGAAGTTGAAAAAAAAATTATTATACAAATCGAATGAGGGATAATAGAATAAATAAAATAAGCATAAGAAACAATTATGTTATGTTATGTTATGTTATGTTATGTTATTAATAAAGTGGAAACCACTAATTTAAATATAATTACCGTTCTGCTGCTAGGAATTTTTATACTGTTAATTATTATTGCATTTATAAAGGCATAACAAATGCCTACTAAACATGAGAGAACGCTATAGTCGAATTCCCCGACTATATGCGTGATTCAGCTAGAGGAAGTGCGAAGGAGAAATTTCAACACTGACGGTTGTTGGCGGTTTGTGGTCGTTAGAGTGGGCGTGGCAAAACTTTTTTTGGCAAATTGATAGAAATTTACAAGACTAATACAAAAATGAAAAAATATCAAAACATTTTTTAAAAATGTGGGAGTGGCAGCTTTGGGCGGTTTGTGGGCGTTAGAGTGGGCGTGCCAAAATTTTTTTTGCAAATCGATAAAAATTTACAAGACAAATACAAAAATGAAAAAAAATCAAATTATTTTTAAAAAATGTGGGCGTGGCAGTTTTGGGCGGTTTGTGGGCGTTAGAGTGGGCGTGGCAACATGAATCGAGAAGTCTGTATGCTTAATCTGATGCTAATCTTTTGTAGTTCCTGAGATCTCGACGTTCATACGGACGGACAGACGGACAGACGGACATGGCCAGATCGTCTCGGCTATTGATCCTGATCAAGAATATATATACTTTATATGGTCGGTCCTTCTGCCTGTTAAATACTTTTCAACGAATCTACGAGTAACGGATATATAACTACGGCAGCAAGACTGATAATTTAGAAACGAATTAAAAAAGAAAACAGGAAAAAAAAAGATGAAAACGAATAAAGGCCCAAAAACTAAGGTAAAAAGATTCCTAATAAAAATAAAATTTGAAAATATATCTATGTATGATTAAGCGATATAAAAAAAATGTAACATATAATTCATAAATGAGATATTGAAAAAAAAAATAAATTAGAGATAAAAAACAAAAATAAGATAGTATATTCTACTTAAAAAAAAAAGCTACTAAAAATAGACAGATTAGAAACATGTCTAAGGCAATTGATTTAACATTAGAAAGGGACTGCGATCTTTACAAATATTGAGCCAATTTTACACGTTTATAAGCGTGAGGGAATTTAAGGATGCTTAGATCGACAAGTTCGCATTACCAGCAAGCCCTCTATACCATTGCTCGAAAACAGAAAAAGCAGTAGAGTGAGTTTAACAAAAAAACCACAGAGGATAATATTTATCTAGCGAATACAAAATTATTATTTGTCAGCCTGTACCGCTAATTTATGTCTTATTCAGTCACCCTCATTTGTGACTTGACTATATACTTAGTTGCAATACCAATACCAAACAAATGCGCATGTAGAAGACATTTTCGAATCTTATATTCTAACTTACGGTTTAATGAAGACGTTCATCACGGTACAAAATAAAAGAACTTAATAATTACTGATTTAAAATTTAAAATTAAAAATGTAACATCAACTTCTCACCGTCACCAGACAGTAGGTGTAGTCGAAAGAAGTCATAGAACTTTAGATGAATACATAAGATCTTACATATCGGTTGATAACACTGATTGGGACGTATGGCTTCAGTATTTCGTCTATTGTTTTAATACAACCGCCCTAATGGTACATAATTATTGTCCATATGAATTAGTTTTTGGAAGAACAAAAAATGTACCCAAAAATTTTAGTAGTAGCATAGAACCGATCTATAATAAGATGATTATGAGAAGGAAAGTAAATTTAGGTTGAAAGTAGCATATAAGAGAGCTATAACTACGCTAGAAGAGCATAAAAGAAAGAATAAGGAAATTTAAGACTTAAATACAAAAAATTTAAAAATAGCAGTGGGAGATAAAGTTTTATTAAGAAATGAAGTAGGTCATAAACTAGAATTTAAATATACGGGACCGTATAAGGTAGAAAGTATAGAATATACAGATAACATATTAATATCAGGAAACAAGAATACAAAACAAAAAGTCCACAAAGATAAAACAAAAATATGTTATTCATGATACACAAATTTAAAAATACATATACATATAAGCAACGAAAAAAAATATATAAATATTGGGCTGTCCAACCCAAGTCCAAGCGTAACGTGAGCATCCACTTGAAGTCTAGCGACGCTGCACGTCGCGACGAATCAGCATTCTCACGCTGGCCAAAGCGCTGACCGCATACCATGTGTGCCCATATGTAGCACTCCTTCCCCTCGGCGACAATTCAAATATATATAAGCACCGCTGCTCTGCAAACTATGCCGTCAGCGCTGCTCCTCGATTTAAGCTAATGTAACTTCTGTATGTAGATCCTAAGAACATTCAAGAATTATACATTAAGTGAAGCGGGACTGCCCAGCTTTCAAATAAAGTCAAAAATACTTTAAACATAAACTTTTGCGTTGTGAATGGTTTCTGAAGGCAACAGGAACATATCTACCATTAGAATGTAGAACCATTTTATTCAACTGAACTTCTACAATAGAAGAACCATCTTATTCCACTTCTACAGACCATACGTTTTGCTTAAAGCGTAATAAACGTTGGCCCGCATGGCAGTTGAACAGAACGTGGCGCGTCTTTGCCGATCGATTCATATTCTTAAGTGTACATACTTCTTATTAAATAATACCAACAGTATTCCTCGTTGGGAACCTATCGATAAGGTTTAACATAAATAATATTTGTCGTTTTACACATATTGAATGTAGGAAAATCGAATTAAATTCTACGCAAATTTTGCTTCCTAAGAACAGTAGTGGTTTCGTATAATCAAATTGCATCCTTGGACGGTGCCTCCTCAAATTAAGACAACGTCATTGAAGAAAATGCTGTCGGTGTAGTAAACAATATCTTTTGTTCAATATGTATAAGTTCATCAGCATACTTAAAAAGCATATTAGTATCACTGAGTAATAATAATTATTCTTATAAAGCATATCTCAATATACTCTGCCCGACGCATACCACATTCAGGGACAAGCAAATAAAAGACAAAACCATAGCTGTGCAAAGTTTCAATACCGAAACAAAAAACAATATCCTATATAGCCTCAGGAAATCCGCCTACAAGATAACGAATAGTCAGCAGTAGCTGACGAAAAAGTAAAACATTCTGATGATGATCTTCCGGAATACGAATTAATTGTGGAAATGGATATTGTAGGAAGACTTTAAATAGACACCGGGGCTTCCAAAAATTTTATTAAACAATTAAAAGGATTAAAAAATATCATTCCTGAAATTAAACCCCTCCATGTCGAATCAATTCATGGTAACAACACCAAAAACAAAAAGTGTGTGATGCTTTTTTTTAATACAAATACAATATTTTTCTTATTACCAAACCTCCCAAAATTTGATGAAATAGTGGACTTGACTTACTTAAACAATCTCACTTTGTACTTGATCTAAAAACAACAAGAGAGAACGCTATAGTCGACTATCTGATACCCGTTACTCATCTAGTGGAAGTGCGAAGGAGAAATTTCAATACTTACAGTTTTTGGCAGTTTGTGGGCGTGGCATAGGTCAACAAACTTGCGCTGCGTGTATGTCTCTGGAGTCTGCATGCTTAAACTCAACTCTCCAGCTTCTACGAGTATACTAGTTCCCGAGATCTCGACGTTCATACGGAGGAACAGACAAACGGACATGGCCAGATCGACTCGGCTATTGATCCAGATCATGAATATATATTCTTTATATGATCGGAAAAAAACGGCAAGTTCGAATTGTGCAAACTTCCTTTTGGACTAAAGAATGTGGCCAGTATTTTTAAAAGAGCCATCGACGGTGTGCTCACGTAAGAAAATAAGGAAATGTTATGGCTACGTCGATGACGTAAGTATCTTTTCAGAAAACCAAAGCGATCAAATCAAACACATAGCATGGGGTGTTATATAAATTGTTCGAAGCCAATATGAGGGTTTTAATCGAAAAATCAGATTTTTCAATACATGTTCCTAGACGGTAGATGTAATTCGTAACTATGAACACCCAAACACACTATTTAATGTAAGATCATTCCTGGGCTTAGCAAGCTACTATGTGTGTTTCACTAAGGACTGCATATATTGAAAGACCTAAAGGGCAAAAATGTCACGGTAAGCGCTAGACAATTCAATAATATATCAATTTATATGAAAGTCAGCGCCAGGCATTCGAAATGTGCAGATGCTACAACCAGATTACAAAAAGGCCTTTGATTTGAAAACAGATGCTTCTTCCTTAGGTTTAGGTGCTTTCCTAATTCAGCAAAGAAATACAATAATCATTATATCAAGAACTCTAAAAGCTACGACATTAAATTTAGCAAGAAGCGAAAGGAAGCATTTTTCTATAGTGTGGGCTCTTAAGAAACTACTTCGGGGTCAAAAATGTATATATTTTTACAGATCTAACCTCTGTGGGGCCTCGTAGTGTAGCGGATAGCGCAAATACCTGTCAAACACGAGGTCGTGGGTTCAAACCCCACCCATGACGGGAGCATGGCCACACAATCTTTCCTCTCAAAAAGTACTATTATTCCAGTATAATTCCATTCAAAATGCCTAATGCAACAATCTTCGGCAACTTCCTCTTGCCAAACCGCCTTCACCCCCTCTCCACGCTATATGGAGTAAAGCGGGGTCCCACTACATAGTTACCAAGTGCACCCTGTGTTCTGCGAACAGCAACAACACCCAGCAGGGCCTGACGCGTTACCAGACTGTTCGCTTTTATACGACTAGCAAAATCACCGTAGACGCCACTCCCCGATGACGTTAGGGAGCAGCCCCACCACTGGGATAAGCCGCATCTGGCCAATCACCAGATCGGTCGAAAAACCTAAAACCGATTACCGAAACAAATACGAGAAAATTAGGCTCTCGTAGAAGCCATAAGTTCCCGAGAGGAATAACAAGGAATTAAAAACCTCTAACCCCTAACTTTCACCGTCTCAGATCGTATCGATGTGCACAATGCCCGAAATTGTGTACTATATTTCCACTGTGATGAAAAGTGACAAAATCTAAAAATATGTAGTTCGGTGGGAGGTGCTATATAGATGCAGCGTCTATGCGGTCGTATCCTGGATATTTCGATTTCATCAAACTGATGATTTTTTGTTGAATTTCATCATTCACAATTTCTGGTATTGGTAAGTCTGGTATTTGGCGAAAGCTGCCTTTTAAGTGTTCAGCAAAAGCGTTTGCCTTTTCCTGACTAGACCAACACCATATACATGTAGTTGTATTAACTGGTGCTATCCTCTTTACTGGATTCTTAAGGTATTTGGTCACTTTCCAAAGACTTTGTTTTGTGTTGATAGGCACAAGATCGACTAGATATGCTTCCATATCTAGAAGGTCTGTTTAGGTCTTTACATGCTCGATTGTATGCAGCCTTGTCACTCCGGAGTCCGCTGATCTGCCAGACCCTTCTTAGTCTTCTCCTCTCTCTTACCATAGTAGCTAAATCTGTTGACCAGAGGTAGTTATCTCAGCGGGCTATATGATTTGCCGCTATAGTGACTTCAACCGTTGGTGTTGCAATGGTAACGACCAAGTGGATCATTCTGACTCTCTACCGCATCATCAATTTCCTCCGTACTTTGGATTGCCGGCTGAGAATCTACGTGTTCTTTCAGCCAGCTTTTATAATTGATGATACTTGTGTAGCGCCTTATAAGCTTCACTGCGGATGAGGTCTTTATGTATTAACTTTTCAAGAGGATCTTGACCATGTTTTGATCCGAAGAGGTGGAAATTTCCAAGATACAGTCCAAAAGATCAGGACTCCGTGCGGGGTCAGTAGCTGGGTCTTCTTTAGTTCCTGGGTTCTTTAGTATGTATCCCTAATACATTTGAGAAGTATGCTTCCTTTGGGGTTCACAATCCCTGGTCCCCACCATGTGTGCTTGGCGTTGAAGTCTCCGCTATAATAAACTTGGGTTTCCACGCTGTTCAGCTCCGGGGACAGAACGGGATAGCTTATTGCATACCGTGTCGGCAAGTATGCTCCTGCAATACAAATCTTGCCTGACTCCTGGCACTTTGAAACCGGTCCAGCTGCACAGGCTCCAGCTCCTCATATCTCATACCGCTCCTCACAATCACTGTGGCTCCTCCTCTGATCCTTTCAGAGGGGTGCATATCATTTATTAAGCCTTATCCAGGGATTTTGAGATACGACCTCGTTGTGAAGTGTGTCTCCGAAACCAGCATTATGTCCAACTCATTTGTTTTGAGATAGTACTCCACTTCGGGCTTGTTCCTCGACAAGCCGCTCCAGATTACTATCTGAGTGTTTAAGGACATTGGGTGCTCCTATGGCGGGATCTCCTTGAGCTGACCGAACATGGTGTTCATCATCCATGCACTTCATCAGCTTTTTCTGCATCTCTGCCTCTCAAGCACTAGGGCCTTGTTGATTAAGCTAGTGGTTTCCGCTGGGCAGCATAGCTGAAGCCAGAATGTGTATTAACCTCTTACCAGGCATATGTGATGACTTTTGGTGCTGGAATAATAGCCGAAGTGGGATCATTGGCTTTACTTTTGGCTTTGGGTCAGTCCTCTTTTTGGCTTCAGTATAGGGTCGACACCCTTGATATGACGCTGTGTGCGCCTCTTGACAGTTTTACGGGTATTTACACGTAAAGTAAAATGGTATACTAGATTCGTTGAAAAGTATGTAACAGACACAAGGAAGCGTTTCCGACCATATAAAATATATATATTCTTGATGAGGATCAATAGCCCAGTCGATCTGGCCATGCCCGTCCATCTGTCAGTCTGTCTGTCCGTCCGTATGAACGTCGAGATCTCGGGACCTATAAAAACTAGAGAGTTGAGATTAAACATACAGTTTCCAGAGAAATAGACGCATGTTGCGTTCATGTTGCCACGCCCAATCTAATGCCCACAAACCGCCCGAAAGTGTGCACAGTTTTAAAACATTTTTAAATCTTTTTTTATTTGATTATTGTGTTTTCCAATTTCTATCGAAATGCCAGAAAAATGTTGAAAACGCTCTTTCGCAATTTTATTAGATGAGTAACTGGTATCTGCTAGTCGTGGCACAGCTTTGGGGGATTTGTCTGCGTAGGCGTCACTAGAATCTGCATGCTTAATTATTACCACTTAATGTTCCCAAGATATCGGGAATCATGCGGACAGACAGATCCTGATCACCAATCTTGTTGCCACGCCCAATCTAATGCCCACTAACCGCCCAAAAATGGAACGCACACATTTTTAAAAATGTTTTTATATTTTTTAATTTTTTTATTAGTATTGTGAATTTTTATCGAATTGCCAATAAACATTTTGCCACGACCACTCTAACGCCCGCAAACCACCAAAAACTTTCAGTTTTGATGTCTCTTCTTCGCACTTCCAATAGCAGAGTAACGGGTAACAGATAGTCTGAACTCTTGACTATAGCGTTCTCTCTAGCTAAACTGCCAATTTTTTTTTTTTTTTTTTTTTACCAATTTTAACCGATATTCCAGAAAATGAAAACAAGTATGAGTAAACGATAATGAGGAACGGGTTTCTGCTAGTCGGGGAACTCGACTATAGCATTCTTTCTTCTTTTAAATTAGAACGGGAATGATTTAATTTTGAAGTTGCAATATTACTTACTTTCCATCATGTTCTGCGATGATATTCGTGGTAATACCAAGAATTGATTAGTAGATACTATATTTATCAATGTTTGAGTTGGAATTTCTTGCATACAAATACTTGCTGTATAGCTCGTCGTATCCTCATTAAATAAAATTAGTGTATCCAGGCTTGTATTGACGTTAAACCTAGCTATTATGTTACTCGATTTCCTATTTATCGTATTCACAAACCTGTAATAAATAAAAAATATTGTGGTTTATTTAAGTAAATAGTTTGTTTGAAGGGTTTCTTTTAAAATTTTTAATGGTTTTTGTTGAGCTATTAAGCTTTTTTATTATCTATTTTTGAGAATTAAAAAGACGTTTTATTTGTATCGATTTTTAACGATGTTTCATTGATTCAGCAAAATTTGGCATCGATGCGTGCATGTAAAGGTTATGTAACAGAGTGAAATGAGCTACTTAAATGGAGCGCGAACAACAGATTGCTAATCTAAGCTTAGATGCTCACGCACGAAAGCTGAGGTGCCATAGAGACTAATTGTATCTCCAATGTTAGCAATAAGAAAAGACACATTTAGGAACTGCAGGCGGCTGCGAGACTCGTCATACTGCCCCCGTTGGAAGCGCGGCAATCCTGGCAGACGCTAGATGAAGCTTGAAGCAGTTCGTAGAAGAGACTGGCGCCAATCAGCAAATCTATGCGTTGAGAACGATACAAATCTGGGTTCGCGATCTTAAGGTTTTGGGATATGTTCAAGCTGCAAATGTCAATGTTAAAGAACGGCTGAATTTCAATGATATTGGAGGCAATAACAGCAGTGATTTCCGTCGAGTAGTTAGACGTTTGAGATCGCATTGAAATATTTACTGACGAACCATCTGTGTCAAAACAACCTTCTTAAGTTGAAGCTGATTTGTGAATCGGAAGCATTGCAGAATGCAATGCATCATTCAGCGCTATAGTCGAGTTTCCCGACTATCTGATACCCGTTACTCAGTTAGTGGAAGTGTGAAGAAGAGTCTTCATCACGGACAGTTTTTGACGGTTTGTGGGCGTTAGAGTGGGCATGGCAAAAAGTTTTTTGGCAAATCGATAGAAATTTACAAGACTAATACAAAAATTAAAAAATATCAAATTATTTTTCAAAAGTGTGGGCGTGGCAGTTTTAGGCGGTTTGTGGGCGTTAGAGGGGGCGTGGCAACATGAATCGAATAACTTGCGCTGCGTCTGTCTCTGGAGTCTGTATGCTTATTCTCAACTTTCTAGCTTTTATAGTTCCTGAGATCTCGACGTTCATACGGACGGACAGACAGACGGACAGACGGACAGACAGACGGACGGACAGACGGACATGGTCAGATCGACTCGGCTATAGATCCTGATCAAGAATATATATACTTTATATGGTCGGAATCGCTTCCTTCTGCGTGTTACATACTTTTCAACGCATCTAGTATACCCTTTTACTCTACGAGTAACGGGTATAAAAAGCGGCAGATAATAAATATAAATAATATAATAATAATAATAAAACTTTTTATATATAGAACGAAATTCCTTTTAATGCTCACTGCCTTTAATCAAATTGTTGTTGAACAACACACTCAACAACAACAGCGATATATATAGGTATTGTTTATGAACCTATCAAGTCGAGGTCACCAAATGTTGAGCTAATGAGCTATTTTATTAGCTATTGTTGAGAAACGAAATGACAACAAAAAATTGTTAAATCAAAACATTAATATATTGCGATATATTAGGTTAGGTTAGGTTACTATTAGGTTAGGTTATTATTAGGTTACTTAGAAAACTTACTAGTTTGAACGAACCATAAATAAAAAAAAAATTTGCCGTATTTTAGAATCGTTGGAAATGATCTAACTGGTCAAAGAAAGTTCTTTTGATCCTTATGATCATTTTGATTTTATATTGGCGATTAGGATCTGTCCGTCCGCATGATTCCCGATACCCCGGGAACATTAAGTGCTAGTAATTAAGCATGCAGATTCTAGTGACGCCTACGCACACAAATCCCCCAAAGCTGTGCCATGACTAGCAGATACCAGTTACTCATCTAATAAAATTGCGCATGAGCGTTTTTAACATTTTTCTGGCATTTTGATAGAAATTGGGAAACACAATAATAAAATGAAAAAAGATTAAAAATGTTTCAAAGTTGTGCACAGTTTCGGGAGGTTTGTGGGCGTTAGAAGGACCGTGTCCAAAGTGTTCTTGGTATACCGATAGAAGTTTGCAGAACGAATAATATAATATTAAAAAATATCAAAACATTATTTAAATATGTTGGCATTGAATTTTAGAATGTTTAACTTAACAAACGTACGTAACGTACTCTCGATGGTCGTAAACGCCTTGTGTTTTAAATAAACATACTTTTTGATTAAAGGGTAATAAACGTTGGCCCGCATGGCCGATGAACATAGATACATACAGTCTTCGACTAGCTCTTGTCGAACGCGGTTGTAAAAATTGAACGCTGCGATCGTTATCTTCTATTCTCTCTGAGAACATTTTGGTGTACATTAAATATTTTCTGTTTTCTTCTTTAATTGTGATATTCGCAAAAAACTACAATCAAACGTTCAAGTGATGCAATTGGCGATGCTGAAGCATCTGCCGTTGAAAAAATGCGTACTAAAAGGAATAAACCACTAGTGGAGCGCCAGAACGAACGGGGCTCCAAGCAATTTACAAATTATTTTCGTCCACTACAAACTTTAGACGATGATAATGATGATAAACCTATTGAAACGGACACACTTGATGAAATAATAATCAAACCACCTCCTATAACATTAATTAAACAAAATACAAAATTTGTACACGAGCTAATGGCTAAAATTAAAACTGATGATTACTTTATTAAAACCATCTCAATTGGAATTAAAATATTTTTACCAAATATGGACTGTTTCAATGCAGCTTGTAACCAACTCAAGGAACATAACTGTGAGTTCTACACGTACGATACTAGATCAAACAAGCCATACAAAGCTATTTTATCCGGGCTGGATAAACTACCAATTAAAACTGTCAAATCCATGCTACAAAACCTAGGATTACAATGCACCGAAGTCAAAATTGTGGAAAAGAAAACTAAGTCTGATCATGAATTATTACTGTACATTGTTTATTTCGTAAACAAAAGTATCACAGTAAAGGAACTGCGCAAAAACTTTATGTATGTCAACCACACTAAAGTACGCTGGGAGTATAAAGTGAAATTGCAGAATAAAATTACTCAATGCTACAATTGCCAACTATTTGGACATGGATCAAATAATTGTTCAGTTAAAACATCATGTGCCCATTGTGCTGGATCACACCAGACTGCCGTATGTATGGACGTAAACAACAAAAAATGCGCTAACTGTAAAGGCGACCATCCATCGACAGAACTGACATGCCCATGCCGAATTTCTTATCTCAATTTACTTTCCAAACGCTCATCACAACGCATTGGAAGAAATAACTTGGAAGCTCATGGAATGAGGAATTCTAAGCAACACATCGCTCCATCTGCTCTCTTTGGAAATCAACCCCAGATCTCATTGCCTACTCAAACTAAGAGAGTGCAACAACTCAACTTTGGTAGCTATAGTAATGCACTCACCAATACTCATACTTTGCCTAATCCCAAAGCAAATATCACAAATGAAACTAATCTCTTTTCATGTGAAGAGATAAATTCTCTTTTGTCTGAATTAATAACAAGACTTAATGAATGCTCCAATAAGGGAGAGCAATTTCAAGTAATTTCTCAGTTAGCGATTAAGTATGTTTACACAAACAAATAATTTTATTGATAATTTGAATATTATGGCATGGAATGCTCGTGCCGTTAGAAACAAACGTATAGAACTGATCAAGTTCTTAGAAAATAATCACATTCACATAGCACTTATAAATGAAACGTGGCTGACTCATGGTGACCGTTTTAATATACCCGAATACACTATATACAGAAATGACAGGAAGGAAAGTAGGGGAGGCGGCGTTGCCATTGCAGTTAGCAACACATTGATACATGAACAAATACCCTGCATTAAAAGTCATGTTATTGAAAATGTAGGTATACAAATCAACACTGACTCTAATTCCAGTCTAAAAATTTACTCTATTTACTTTGCTGGAAATACTTCAAAATGTATTCCTAGTTCATGTGATTTATCTTGGGACCATTATCATTTAAAAAGTTTGTATAGATCTGATCTCCTTAAGATCTCACAAATAAATGGAAATTTTCTAATTTGCGGGGACTTCAACTCGCGCCACAGAGCATGGAAGTGTACCCGAGCCAATGGTTGGGGCAAAATTCTCAATGAACTTTCAGATCTGGGAAAATTCAGTATTTTGTACCCTACGCAACCCACATATATTCCGCATAACCATAAAGCAAAAGCATCAACATTGGACCTATGCCTCACTAATATCCCTAACCAGCTGGCTAATCCAGCAGTAATGCAAGAGCTTTCCTCTGATCACCTACCAGTGGTTATAAAATACTCTACAAATTTTATGCGCAATGTAAAAACATATCCGATTTTGGGAAGGGCAAATTGGGCGCTTTTTAAGAGAATTATAAATGAAAGGCTGATGGTTGAAGAGGTGGTTGTCAACTGCTCACAGATATCGACTTTGGATATTGATAATTTAATCGGCTCTTTCACTAGAGTAATCAATTATGCCTTTCTTAAAGCAGTCCCTCATAAACCTATACATCACTCCAAGCTTACACTCCCTGTACATATAACTGAATTATTTAAAACAAGAAATATTATCCAAAGACAATGGTTTAGGTCACGTCATCCATTATTAAAATCAAGATGTGATCATTTAAATTACATCATACGAAAAGAGCTTTTCATTTATAATAATGCAAAATGGAACAATAAACTTCAAAAGCTGGATAAATGCAGCAAACCCTTTTGGAATATAACCAAAGCAATTAAAAAAAGAAAACAAATTGTTCCGTGTCTAAGTAAAGCTGATGAAATATACGCTTCTGGAAAAGAAAAAGCGAATATTCTTGCTGATGTCTTTCAACTGAAGCATAATCTGACACATTCATATTCAAACCAAAATACAATTGACCAAGTCAAAATATCTTTACAATCTATAGCTGAAACCCCAAACAACATCGCAGAAATTTGTAGAGTCACTTATCCAGAGGTTTTTTCAATTGTAAAAGCTCTCCATACTAGAAAATCTCCTGGAATTGATGGAATACCTAATATATCCTTGAAAAACCTTCCTACAAGCGCCATTAATCATATTGTTAACATTGCCAATCACTGTCTTCAGGCAGGCTATTTCCCACGGGATTGGAAGATAGCAAAAATAGTTCCAATTCTCAAACCAGGAAAACCTCCTGATAACCCTGAAAGCTACCGACCAATAAGCCTATTAAGCGGATTGTCCAAGATTCTGGAAAAATTAATTAAATTGAGATTGGTGAAATTTTTGGACATACACAACACACTACCAACGGTACAGTATGGTTTTAGAAATGGTCTAAATACCATACTGCCGACCTTAAAACTAAGAAATTATATTAAAGAAAGTATCCAATCCAAACAATCTGTAGGGCTGGTTACACTTGATATTGAGGCTGCATTTGATACTGTATGGCATGACGGACTGTTGCACAAACTAAAGACGATTGGAACTCCCATATACCTCATTAAAATAGTTCAAAGTTTTTTGACACATCGATACTTTAGCGTTAATTTGGACAGTAGTCAATCTGCTAGACGAATTTTAAATGCAGGTGTGCCACAGGGTTCTGTCTTAGGACCTACATTGTTTAATATTTTTACACACGATATTCCACAAGCTACAAACTGTGTACTTTCACTGTTTGCTGACGACGCCGCTGTCTACAGTGCTGGTTTCTCGTACAGCGAGATAAATCAATCCATGCAGAGTTACTTAAATAAATTAGACATATATTACATAAATGGAAAATTAAAATTAACCCTAATAAAACGAATGCTATATTTTTTACAAAAAGAAGGAAACCTCGTTATCTTCCTGATAGACAGCTGCGAATACTAGACTCTCCAATACAATGGGTTGACAACATTCGATATTTGGGTATAATTTTTGATAAAAAACTAACATTTAAATACCACATCAACAACACAATTATGAAAGTTAATAAAATTATTTGCACACTGTACCCTCTAATAAATCGTAAATCTAAATTATCAATATCCAATAAGATCATAATTTTTAAAACAATTTTTAATCCAATATTAATGTATGGGTCACCTGTTTGGGGTAGATGTGCTCAAACTCATATCAAAAAACTTCAAATATGCCAAAACAAGCTGTTAAAATTAATAATGAACTTACCTTATTACACAAACACTAAGTACCTACATATAAAAGCAGGAGTACAAAAAGTTCAACAAAAAAAAAAAAATACAATATTAACAATCTTTGTTTCAAGTCTTAGTTTTTAAGTTAGTTGTAAGTCAATTAAGGTTTTCTTCTCCCTTGTTTTCCTTAATAAATAATAAATATTGTTATACAAAAAACTAAAACAGGTCAACTAGACATAATTAATAAATATTTCAGATGAAAGCCTTAGCTAAACACTGTAAATACCTAATTATACCATTAGCTTTAATGAAATGTACATATATATATAAGGGATAAAGCACAAATAAATAAATAAATAATAAATAAATAGATACATACTTCTTATTAAATATTACCAACAGTATTCATCGTTGGGAACTTATCGATATGGGTGTTAACATATGTAATGGATATTGACTTACATAATATTTATTTATTTTATTGTTTTTTTTTTACGACAGCAGCAGAGCTGCGTTGTTGTACTGCCCAAAACATTCCTGCCTATAATTTTGAAAATGGTTTCGAAACGGTCACGCCCACCACTTATAATTTTTTTTTCATGTTACTATTATTTCCGAATTCTACCGATCTTTCATAAAATGTATCGTTTTTTATTCATTTGTTTTAACATGACACAACATGTGTAATGGTCGGCATGGTAAGCAAGAAGAATTTGCAGACAGAAAAAATTGTAAATGTAATGTTGGCCAGGTACAACTGAGATTTTTTTTTTTTACGCGCGAGTCCCACGGCCACACTTCCCGCCCAACCGACTGAGGGGCACTGCCGTGTATCGTACGTATACTAGTAAAATCGAAGAATTTGATAAATACGTTAGTATTGATCGCTATAAGAACGGAAGAGAGTCAGAATTAGAGATAATAGGATAGAATCTATTATAGTCAGAACATAATACTCTGTAGGGATCATGCAACTCATAGTTAGATCTACATTGCTTTAAAAGTAGAGGTACGTAATTTCTAGTAAATCAACTTGGAACAGTGAAGTTTAGCCGACTGATCAAGACGGGACTATCAACTTCACCACGAATAAGGTAAAAAATAAAGACTGTTCCTAACATCGCTCTATGGTTAGCTAAGAAGGGTAAGTTAATTAACATTAGTCTACTTGAATAAGGAGGTAGTCTAAGGTTTGCATCCCAATTAAGAAGTTCTTTTGAACCGATTCAATGCGGTCAGAATAAACTTCATATTGCGGACTCCAAACAGGTGATCCATACTCAAGCATAATATTACATCATCAGCGTACATAAGTACACGGGAATGCTTTATTTTTAAAGGAAGGTCGGTAATAAATAAGGTAAAAAAGAGCGGACCTAGGTGGCTCCCTTGTGGGACACCGGATGTGACTCGGAGAATACAAGAAAGAGAATTTTAAAAGGAACCCGTTGCGTCCTGCCATTCAGATATTTTAGAATCCAATTTAGGAGATCAACAGAGAAGCCTAATAAATAAAGTTTTTTTTATTAAAAGTGAATGATTAACAGAGTCGAATGCTTTACTAAAATCCGTATAGATGACATCTGTTTGAAGATTATTTTTGAAACCCTGTACTACGAAGGCGGCTAGCTCCAGAAGGTTAGCAGTTGTTGATCTGCGTTTCATGAACCCATGCTGACATGGTGATATAATTGACCTAGAAAGGTGCTGCAAATGAGGAGTCATAACGTTTTCAAATAGCTTAGGGATAGCAGACAATTTGGAGATTCCCACTGTAATTGCTTGCATCCAATTTGCTACCTTTTTTATGGAGAGGGATCACAAAGGACTGCTTCCATATATGGGGGAGCTGTAAAGTTTCCAGAGATAAGTTGAACAGTCTTAGTAGAGGTTTGCACAAGGCTTCCGCACAGAATCTAAGCACACAGCTTCGGAATGAGGTAACGTAGAATATGTGGTTTGAAAAAACTTGGCAAATAGATCGGCTATTGCCTGATCCGATGTTACCGTAGTATTTTCAAAAATAGCGAGGAAGGGTAACTGGTTGTTTTGCGCTTAGTGCTAACGAAATTATAAAACTGTTTGGGATCCTGTGCGAACTGGAACTTACAACGGTTTAAATAATTCTTATAACACTGAGCATTAAGCTCGGTAAAATTTAACCGAGCACTTACATATTTAGAAAATATATATTGAGAACCGGTATTTTTAAATTTTATATAAAGTATGGACTTAACATTTCTTAGATGTGTCAACTCTTTATTAAACCAAAGAGGTTTGAGACCAAGGTTGATATACGGATAGTACATCGGAACACAAGAGTTAAAAAATGATTAATTTGCTGTATTAAAAATATTTATGGCATCAGCCATTATGTTGCAAGAATAAAGATCGGACAAATTAAAGCCAGATATAAAAAGATTTAGCCTCCGAAAGTTTGCCTAACGAAAACAATAAATTCGTTTGGTTGACTTATCTGGCCTCTCTTTTATTACGGTACCTGTGTCGATTGTCACCTCGAAAGTTGGATCTTCTGGTTGACTAAGAGGTGCTACTCTAGTCAGAAATACACTTTTAGGACTTGTAACAAAGCATAGACGACCAAGCGAATTTCGAATATAATTAACTTGCGACAACGATATGTCAAGCCAGCTGTCAATATAGTCATGCTGTGCTATAGGCAGAAGAATATTCGACTGTTCTTCTGTGGACACCAGACACCTAGTGTCTGGTATATTAAAGTCGCCTAGAGCAACTAGTTGGTCTCTATCGGACAGTCTATTTGAAACGGATTGGATAGCGGACAAATGGTTTATATATTCAGGAAATTCAGAAGACGGCGGAATATATAGGAGCTCGTAATATATACAGAGCTATCAGAAAATGACAGCTTTACGCATATGAATTCTACGTTACGGAACTCGTCAAAAAGTACCTCCTCTGACGTGAGGTTTTGGCACTGCAGGTTGTATTTCTAAAGTGCCAACTTGTGCCGGTAGTCCGGACTCAATATTCCTTTGTGGTGGTAAACTATTCGGGAAGGGTGGAATCACCGGTTTAGAAACCAGTGCCGACAAAACGGAATCTGTAGCAATCCCAGGCTGGACTCCCTCCACAACGGATTGATTGGATTGCTCCGAATCTTTTTTTAGCTGCCGATTTAAGCAACATTTGAGGTTTGCTGCGATCGTCAACTGATCAGCTGTGGAGTCATGTTGATCACTTGCCGGAGGTTGAGGGGCATTCCCCTTAGGCAGCCTACCACCAGCGGCTTTCTTGCGCTTTGAAGATTCCTCTAATAGCTTGAGGCTATTAAATTGTGAATCTAGCGCGGAAAGAAGATCAACCAGCGCACTTAGTGTGCACCATTCAACCACATAGCCAACAGCTCATTTTTGACTGCTCAGGCTTTATTCCCTAACGGCATTTGTTTTGGAAGCAGACAACATTGGTTTCCAATTTAATTGGGTTTTGACCACTGTACCAAAAGACCAAATCAAAACTGTACCGCAAGAGCGCAGTCCGCACTTTAGGATTTTGTGTGGGAGAGCGAGAGAGCAAAACGCAAAGATAGAAAGAGTACAGATTTAATTAATTTTTTAAAATAATGCACAAACCACAAAAGATTCACTCGCGAAGCGAACGAAACTTTAACTAGTACTGATTACGAAATTGAATTATTCAAGAATTTATTAAAATCCACCGCTGGATTTTAATGCACAAACCACAAAAGATTCACTCGCGAAGCGAACGGAACTTTAACTAATACTGATTACGAAATTGAATTATTCAAGAATTTATTAAAATCCACCGCTGGATTTTGTCAAAACAAAAATAAATTCTGAGCGCAGAAAAAAAACACGACCGGTCGCTTTGAAGCTAGAAGACGAATTTAACTATATGGTTGGGTTAGCTCATTAAGTGGGTGTGCTTTTATGCTGGAGTCGATAACCTCAGTCTAGTCATCGGTTTACATGTCCGAAAACGTTGCCCAACACTGAGAGCGTCTTCCAACTTTCCAATAGCTTTCCAGCACAGCTATATTTATTGGAATTTGGCGGTATATAAATGCCCACGCGGCTACAGTCGCGCTCTTTTCGTAACCAGAAAAATTCCTTGCTAAATCATTGTGCAAGTCCTCTTAATAGAGTTAGAGGTTAAGCGCCACTACTTACTAGCGTCGTCCGATCTGTAACGTGATCTGTTCCCGTACAGGAGGGAAAACGAAACTGCCCAAAAGTTTAAGTGGCAACTGTGTTCTTCGTTGCGTCGCCTTGGAAATCCAACCACGGGGTTCGCATAACCGCCTCGGAAGGAATTCTCCCTAGAATTTTCCTTTATCAAGTATGTCGCCGTCTTGCACTAGTGCCCCAACTAAAATTCGCTCTGATGGCAGTATCAAGTTTTCATTTGGCCACCGGGCATCGGCAAATACTGGCCGGTCGGAGGGATTCCTGACCACCAACTAGCGTTATTATTCTCCGTAAAACAACCCCTGGCTACTGATAATTGAAACAATTGTCTTTCCGGGAGCTACGACAATATCGCGAAGCCTTCCCATTCGATTTTTCACTGATCGGGCACATTAACCTATCCATATATATCGGTGCGCAGTAGAACAACTACTAGTAGTCCGCACCGCAGGATGAGCTAGTCCGCACCAGTTACTTTTACCAGCCAGGATAATTTATGAAAAACAAAACTAGGACAGTCAGCGGATAAGGGGTTCAGATTCAAGTACCGCATGTGGTGGTTGCAAGACCATACGGAAGTCGACTTGAGAGAGTGTGTTTCGTAACCGCAGTCATTATTTACCCGTTACTCGTAGAGTAAAAGGGTATACTAGATTCGTTGAAAAGTATGTAACAGGCAGAAGGAAGTGTTTCCGACTATATAAAGTATATATATTCTTGATCAGGATCAGTAGCCGAGTCGATCTGGCCATGTCCGTCTGTCCGTCCGTCTGTCCGTCCGTATGAACGTCGAGATCTCAGGAACTACAAAAGCTAGAAAGTTGAGATTAAGCATACAGACTCCAGAGACATAGACGCAGCGCAAGTTTGTCGATTCATGTTGCCACGCCCACTCTAACGCCCACAAACCGCCCAAAACGGCCACTTCCACACTTTTGAAAAATGTTCTGATATTTTTTCATTTTTGTATTAGTCTTGTAAATTTGTAACGATTTGCCAAAAAACTTTTTGCCACGCCCTCTCTAACGACCACAAACCGCCCAAAGCTGCCACGCCCACACTTTTGAAAAATGTTTTGATATTTTTCAATTTTTGTATTAGTCTTGTAAATTTCTATCGATTTGCCAAAAAACTTTTTGCCACGCCCACTCTAACGCCCACAAAACCGCCAAAAACTGTATGTGCTGAAGACTCTCCTTCGCACTTCGAATAGCTGAGTAACGGGTATCAGATAGTCGGGGAACTCGACTATAGCGTTCTCTCTTGTTTTTGTATTAGACTTGTAAATTTCTATCGATTTGCCAAAAAACTTTTTGCCACGCCCACTCTAACGCCTATATATATATATTCTTGATCAGGATCAATAGCCGAGTCGATCTGACCATGTCCGTCCGTCTGTCTGTCTGTCCGTCTGTCTGTCTGTCCGTCTGTCTGTCTGTCCGTCTGTCTGTCCGTCCGTATGAACGTCGAGATCTCAGGAACTATAAAAGCTAGAATGTTGAGAATAAGCATACAGACTCCAGAGACATAGACGCAGCGCAAGTTTGTCGATTCATGTTGCCACGCCCACTTTAACGCCCACAAACCGCCCAAAACTGCCACGCCCACACTTTTAAAAAATGTGTTGATATTTTTTCATTTTCTTATTAGTATTGTAAATTTCTATCGATCTGCAGAAAAATCTTTTTGCCACGCCCACTCTAACGCCCACAAACCGCCAAAAACGGTCAGTGTTGTAATTTCCCTTCGCACTTTTACCAGCTGAGTAACGGGTATCAGATAGTCGGGGAACCCGACTATAGCGTTCTATCTTGTTTTTTTCTTCAGTCTTGGGTACTGTTTTACCCCTCGGCTTCTCATGCTTAAGTCAACCATTACACATGTCTTCATTGACGGCTTGCATATCGTTGTCGCAAATTAATCATATTTGTAATTCTCTTGGTCGATTACAGGAACTTTGTAAATAGTCCTGAAAGTATGTATCTGACCAGATCCAAAATATTTTAATTGGTCTAGTCTTTACTCATGCATCATTATGGCAACATATACATACGTCAATTAAATCATTTTCTTAGAGAAATTTACTTTCACCAATACGAATAATTGCCGTTTCAAGGGCCATTATAATAGAGCTTGTGGCTACTTAAACAGAGGCAAACACAATAATAATCAGGATAAAAGCAATAGCAACAACTACAATTATAAAGATAGGAAAAACAATCTATATTGATTACTTCAAAAGCTTTTTCAAATTACCAAAATTTTAAGGCAAAAGCCAAGAATTTATTAAATCTAAATCAACTGAGATACAGGCAGAAAACACAATAATAATCAGGATAAAAGCAATAGCAACAACTACAATTATAAAGATAGGAAAATCAACCTATATTGATTACTTCAAAAGCTTTTTCAAATTACCAAAATTTCAAGGCATAAGCCAAGAATTTAAGAAATCTAAATCAACTGAGATACAGGCAGAAAAATATTGTTACGTAAAAGAAAATGCAGTTCGACAGCAAACTAGTGTCCAGCGGCAGCAGTCGTTCACATGGAAATTCTACTCCAGTAATTGGCAAAGTTCATTAGTAGGGCATTGACTCCCGAAATAGGGAAAATATCGAAATATTACTCCAAGGTGGGAACACTTAGCCCATAGAACCGATTTTAGGAGTCAAGAGAAAGCTCCAGTCCAGTATAAAGGAACTCAGCCCAATTAAAGAAAAGTCAGTCTCGGGAGAGGGCATTCCAGGGAGAGGGCAGTCTTAGGAGGGGACAGTCTCTTGAGGAGACATTCTAGGGTGGCGACGTTCTCGACATCCTAAAGGTGTCATCCACTGGGAAAAGACCGTGTCAAGAGCTAAATATCGTAGTCAAAAAGTCCAGAGAACCCAGAGAGGACAACTTCGCTCCAATCCTGTAAAAATTCTTGGAATTCAGAGTCTGGGACCGGAATGATACGGGACAGCGAATTGGACACCTCGTAAAAGAAGACCCACTTTTTTAGACCAACAGACAGGAAGTCTAGAGGGCGCTTTGTGAAGGAATACCGGCATTTCAAAGCAATATACAAAAAGTCTCACGATCCAAGGCCTCTGACAATACAGCCAATGTGATCAACACCGGGGAAGGAATTTACCACAAAGACGAGATCCTAGGTGTGCAACATACCCTTAAATTTATCGTGGTATGGTTGGTGTTTGGTGTTAGTAAGATTAGTACAGACCTACAGCCGGCAAAACAAGCTAGCAAAAATAGTTGACCTATGCAGTTTTTACAACTTACAGAAGAAAACAAAATAACAATAATAACTTCCAAAACCAGTGCGGGATTCAAGTAGAGCGTGTCGCAGGGAAACATACATACCACAATACACGTATAAATATATGTAAATATATTTAGATAGACAATCTTTACTTTGTGTACTTTTTTCTGTGTTACGTTTTGGCTTAATCTACAATTTGTTTGCGCCCGTATATATATGTAAAGAGGCTGCAAAATTAACAAACGTTCGTTAAGTTGATATTTCAAACTACATTTTATTTCTTTAAGTCCTAGCTTAGGTGGCTAATATGAAATTTACATGTTCTAATCTTATCTCTAACTAATCTTCAAGAAAATGCTATACGGCAGCTTGCATCTTTATTTAAGGGATGAACCCACGCAGAAGTTCGTGGTATCTTAACAGATATTATTTTTAAAAATAAGCAAACCCGAAATTTGTTATTTGTAAACATGGCAACTTTGGAGACACAGTTCAACAGCAATGTCGGGTCTAAAATGTATGTCCATTTGTTGTCAACATTAGAGAAAACACCTCAGCTTATCTATGCGGATCAGCTGCAGATCGCGCTCTTTTGTACTCTCGCCTGTACTCATTGTCGTTGCGTTATGCTGTTCGCTCAGTAATATTCTCACTCTCGTTTTCTTACACCATGCATGCGCTTCAAAATTTTTGGAAGAAAAAAGTAAATAAAATCGCTTGAATTCGCTACCATACAAATCGTTCTTTTTCATTTACAAAAAAGGCTAATAAGAATTCTTAGTAGTTCATCATTTTGGTGACCCCGACGTAATACTAAACTAATAATAAACAATATTAGTGCCAATTAAACAAAGCGGTTAAAGCTTTAAATTTGCTGATCCTGCTTAGTGATTTGTGCAACACTTGTGGTTTATATTTCCTCGGAGAATTAAAAAAGTTTAAAGTGTTGTCATGAAAAACAGTAGCACAGGTATGTAGATTTGTAGTTCACTAACAATTTTGTGTATGCTATATGTTTTTGTGCAGTTTTATCGTGTTTTGTTTATGTGCCGTTTTTACAGTCAACTTAACAAATGTAGCTGTGTTTCGTGAAATATAACTTTTGTATGGTAAACCACTTCAAAAGAATTTTAACGGCAAGTTATTAACTAACATATGTATAATATTATACAACTAGTTTCATATGCTCCTTTTTGTTTCTTTTAAAAAAAATCACGTTTTTGTAGTTGAATATTTGTTTGAGAATGCAGAGCTGCAAGACACCTAGTCGCTCTGAGGATGCAGTTAGGCAGCATATATTTAAAACAATTGGTCAGAATAATTTAAATGAATGTTGTATTTCATTGGTAAATACTTAAATATAGATAAAAAAAATCGTTTTCTTTGGTAAGGTAAATATTTGTATGGCATATCGGCACGATCGCTTATATGGCAGCTATATGAAAAAGTTGACCAAATCAATGGAAACTTTGTGGGTAATCTTGGGGGAAGTAAAGAGTAACACAAACCAAATTTGATAAAAATAGGTCAACATTTCGAATTTCTGCCAAAAAAAAAAGACAAAAAACCACTATGCAGTGGTCAAAATACTTTCATAATGTGACAGACACGTACTGTGGTCAAAATACATAATACATAATGCGACACGGCCTTCCTTACATAACATAACATAACATAATGTAACATAATTAAATTATTTAAATTTTTGTAACATAATTCGTTTAATTCCTTTAACACATTTTTTTTTTAATCTTTTTTTTTGTGTAGTTCTTTTTACACATAATTTAACTTATCAGTTGTCTAGTTTCTTTTACACACAATTTAACTAATTATTTGTGTAGTTCCTTTAACACATCATTATCTTATCATTTGTGTAGTCCCTTTAACACATAATTAACTTATCATTTGTGTAGTTCCTTTTACACATACGACCCCCGCCATAACAAATCTCTTTTGTTATGGTGCGGTCTTCAGTTTCTCTATTGGGCAACAGACACAACTTCTAATGTGTAATAGCAAAGCATTTTTAATGTTGTCATGTATTAATGTAACTTTTATTGAAAGAGAGATTCGGACAGAGATTCAGATTGAGACTGATTTGTACTTCGTATTGAAGAGTCCAAGCTAGCCCAAAACAATCCGTCTGCGCCAGCAGAGAAGCCGTCGGCAGAGACGTTGCATTGTTCTTATGTACTTAACTTAGGCAGCGAGAGCGCCGCTGTTTAAAAAAGTCATGTGCACATAAAGATCGAGCAGTCACGCATGTTAATTATGCCGACTCTGCACTGGTCTTAATAGCATTCTTGTGTGGCCAGATTACTGAGCACTCGAGATATGCTTGGGAATTAAAAAGTCTTACATAAACATTGTTGTAAAAATTGCTACAATGTGATTGTTCCCAAGGTTTTAATTTGATACAGTGTTTATTCGATATGTATGCACATCACATCTCCCTCCTTTTGGAAAATGACGTAATTTTATGAAGTTATTTTATAATTAAGAATTTTTTTTTGTTAAGTTTCTAGGAAATATTAAAATTTTTTTATATAATAATATAATAATTTTTTAAATAATCGTTTAACCGAACAAAGATCATAAAAGAAAAATGTTTTCTTACATTCAATGCACTTATATGGGGTTAACTTTTTCTCCATATATTTTTTTTTGCTGGTGGCCACCATATTTCTTTTAGGAACTAAAACTTTTTAACCTATTCTGTTTTTTCTTATTATTTGAGATTACTATATTATCCCTTTCTTCTATCTTTACTATCGTATATGGTCCAGTATATTGGACATCTAACTTATGTCCGGTTTCGTTTTTTAATAAAAGATTCAAATATTGCTTTCGCTACTGTTTTTGCGCTTTTATTTGCGATTGGAATGGTTACCAAATATTTTGTCAAGTCGCATATAAGTGTAAAAGCATATTCATTACCGTTTTCTGTCTTTACATCCGTATACATTAAGCTTAGAAGTTTCTTGAGTAGTTTGCTTAGGCAATTCTACTTTATCATTTTCATTTCCTTTTCCTGCGCAGGATTTCAGTCTACTTTGATTTCTTGTAGTGACTTCAAGTACTTGCTTGGATATACTTTTTTGTTGGTCGATGGTTATTCTTGATAACGTGTCCACCATGACTCTGTCAAATGCGCTTATTGGTGTCTCTGTAATTGATAATGGAGTTTTTGTGTGTTTTATAATTTTTGCTCTTTGGCATTTTTGACATTTCTGTATTTACTCTGTTATATCCCGAGTCATACCTTTCCAAAAGTTATGTCGTTTTATCCTGGCCAGGGATTTTGTAATGCCTGCGTGTCCTCCTTGTGTTGGATCGTCATGGTGTGTAGACAGGATTGCTTCTTTTTCTTTCTTTGTATTCACTAAGGTCACCGGGTTGAGTAGCGCCACTCTTAATAGTTTTAATGTTTCATTGCCCATTTTCTTAAATGTATCTATTGAAATGTTATGAAACATATTTTCCCACGGTGCCATTTTAAGTTGATTGATCTTATGCATACCGACCTGCTTTTCAGGCCTTAAAAATCTTCAACATTGTATCTTGGAGTAATTTTCTTCCATGTTTAATAAAATATATCATATTATTTACATGCATACTTTGCGTACTTCGTCATTATTGATGATTCCGTATACATTGGGCTTAGAAGCTTCTTGAGTAGTTTGCTTAGGCAATTCTACTTTATCATTTTCATTTCCTTTTCCTGCGCAGGATTTCAGTCTACTTTGATTTCTTGTAGTGACTTCAAGTACTTGCTTGGATATACTTTTTTGTTGGTCGATGGTTATTCTTGATAACGCATCTGCTACATAATTATCTTTTCCTTTAAGATATTCCACAGTAAATTCACATTCCTCTAAATCAAGCCTCATTCTGGTCAGTTTTAAACTTTGATTAACCATCGAAAACAGGTATGTTAAGGGTCTGTGATTTGTTTTCACAGTGAAGTGTCTACCTTATATATGTATATGGTTTAAAATGATTTATTGCCCAGTGTATTGCTGACAACTCTTGCTTAGTTGTTGACTTGTTGCTCTCACCTTTAGTGAAGCTGCGGGATGCATAAGCTACTGACAAGTGGAGACCATTATAGTTCTGGGTCAATACCGCTCCACATGCCTCTTTGCAAAGCTCTTTGCTAATGTCAGGGTATTTCAGCAAAGTTGGATTCATTAGTTCTTTTTTAAGGTGATCGAAGGCATGCTGACAGTCAGCTGTCTATTCGAACTTTACATCTTTCTTACATAATCTTGTTATGTGACGGGAATAACCTGCCAAATTTTTTTGTAAAACGACTATAATAGTTACAAAATGCTATGAATCTTCTGGCACTGTCTGCGTCAGTAGGGACTGGATATCTCTGTATAGCATCATATTTAGTATCGTCAGGCAATAGGCCTTTATCAGTACATTTGTGTCCAAGAAAAGTGACTTCACTCATGAAAAATTAGCACTTATCTGGATGTAGTTTAGGGTTGTTTTTTCTTCTCAGTTCAAAAACTTTTGTAAGATTCTTGGCCATGTGCTTTTCAGAACAGCCTATGACAATTAAGTCATCCATGTACAGAAATGCTTGAGATGTTTCCAGACAAGTAAATGTCATCATTCGTTGAACGGAATTTGGAGCTATTTTTAATCCGTATGGTAATCGCGTGAAGCGATAAGAAGCATTGCTCGTAGAAAAGGATGTTATATTTCGAGAATCGTCTTCTAGCTCTATTTGATGGAATCCCGACATAAGATCCAGGCACGAGAAGTATTTTGCTCCGCCTAATTGATCAAGTATGTCATCTATTCTTGGCAAGGGGAACTTGTCAGCCAACAACTTGTTATTAATTTGACGATAGTTTTGAATCCGGTAAGAATTTCTTTGGAACTAGTAATAATGGGCAATTATATTCAGATACAGCTGGCTCTACTATCTTGTCTTCTATTAATTTAGTTACCTGTTTCGACATTTTTGCTTGTTGTGAATGAGGTGCTCTATAGTTCTTAACATAGCTTGGTTCATCATCTTGCAATCTTATCTTTTGTTTGTAAAAATGTAGTGATTGGCTCTGTCTAAAATCCAAAAATATCAGTATAATGTGAACATAGTTCAGTCAACATTTTCTAATGTGCAGATGGAAAGTTTTTCTTTAAAAATTGATTCGGCTCTTATGGAGTCGTTTAGGTCTGCTATTTTGTAGTTAGTCAATGGTAAAATCGAAATTGATTTTGCTAACCTTTAAAATGTTATTGCTGTTAGTTGTGTTTAGTATTTGGATGTACGACTTTTTTGAATCTGATATCGAATTTCCCCCAAATACAAAATCTTCTATTTCCGGATTAGGTATTAGAATTTGGTTGTCCACCGAACTTACGTTAATTTGTCTGATAACCTCACAACGAGATGGTATGGTTATCTCAGTGTTATCAATATTATGAAAAATTGGTATTTGTATTGATTGTTTAATATTATTTGGTCTTAGAATGAAAAAATCACTTTCTGTACCGGTTCTCATCTCGAGAAATGTTAAACCTATTGAATATATCGAACCCTTTCCAATTCCTTTAATTTGTGGTATATTATTATGATCTGAATCAATTATTATAGTTGTTGTGTTGGCCATTATTGTGGTTATAATTATTTCTATAATTACCACCCCGACCATTTCCTCGTCCTCGGTAGTTACCTCTGTTGTATTTTCCTTGTCCTCTCTTGGAAAAAAAACGGAACTTGCAATTCCTGTCATCTCAGTGCTACAATGGATGTATTTACTTATAGCTTCATCCATTGTCTTAAATGTCCCTGCCTCTAGTATTGTTTTTAGTTTTCCGTGATCGCAATTCTTTGTCATTGTATTGATTGCTTCCTTTGTGCTAAATTTGATAGCATGTTCTGGTTGCAATCCTACGTTTATATTTAATATATTTGTTTTTTAATAACGCGCGAGTCCCACGTCCACACCTCCCGCCCAACCGACCGAGGGACTCTGCCGTGTACGGTCGTACGGCTCGAATCGCGGGAAGATAGACGCGATATAGAAGACAGTAAAGGACGAGGAAATATATGTATACTAGTAGCAAGATCTAAAAATTTGTTAAATACGTTAGTATTGATTGCTTCAAAAACGGCAGAGAGTCAGAATTAGAGATACTAGGATAGAATCTATTATAGTCAGAACATAATACTCTGTAGGGATCATGCAACTCATAGTTAGATCTACATTGCTTTAAAATTAGAGGTACGTAATTTCTAGTAAATCTGCTTGGAAACTGGACTGCATCCCAATTAAGGCGCCGTAAGGCAAAAAGTATGAACCGATCCAATGCGGTCCGAGTAAACTTCATATTGTGGACTCCAAACAGGTGATCCATACTCGAGGATCGGACGGACTAGAGAAATAAATAAGGTTTTGGTCATATAAGGATCATCAAATTCCTTTGACCACCGTTTTATTAAACCAAGCACACCCCTGGCCTTATTGACAATAGACGAAATATGGTCTGAAAATTTAAGTTTAGGGTCTAGAAGAACACCAAGATCATCAACATGTGTTATTCTGTCCAAAGAGCACCCACTTAAAGTGTAAGTCGCGTGCATTGAGTTGGCACGACAAAAGGTCATAACTTTACACTAGAGCCATTTAAGTTTAATACGTTAAATCCAGATCGGATTGTAAGTCCAAATGGCGAGAAATGTCCCTATATTGCTGGCATAATTTTACATCATCAGCGTACATTAGTACACGCGAATGATTTATTATTAAGGGAAGTTCATTAATAAATAAGGTAAAAAGGAGCGGGGCTCCCTTGTGGGACACCGGATGAGACTTGGAGAATACAAGAAAGAGAATTTTTAAAGAGGACCCGTTGCGTCCTGCCATTCAGATAACTTAGAATCCAATTTAGGAGATCAACAGGGAAACCTAATAAATCAATTTTTTTTGAATAAAAGTGAATGATTAACAGAGTCGAATGCTTTACTACAATCCGTATAGATGACATTATTTTTGAAGCCCTGTACTACGAAGGAGGTTAGCTCCAGAAGGTTAGTAGTTGTTGATCTGCGTTTCATGAACCCATGCTGACATGGTGATATAATTGTCCTACAAAGGAGCTGCAAATGAGGAGTGAGTGAGGAGTATACGAAAATTCAAGAGACTTGCGCAAATTGAAGTATGTAACAGGCAGAAGGAAGCGTTTCCGACCATATAAAGTATATATATTCTGGATCAGGATCAATAGCCGAGACGATCTGGCCATGTCCGTCTGTCCGTCCGTATGAACGTCGAGACCTAAGGAACTATAAAAGCTAGAAAGTTGAGATTCAGCATTCAGACTCCAGAGACATAGAAGCAGAGCAAGTTTGTCGATTCATTTTGCCACGCCCATTCTAACGCCCACAAACCGCCTAAAACTGCCACGCTCACACTTTTGAAAAATGTTTTGATATTTTTTCATTTTTGTGTTAGTCTCGTAAATTTCTATCGATTTGCCAAAAAATTTATTGCCACGCCCACTCTAACGCCCACAAACCGCCCAAAGCTGCCACGCTTTTAAAAAATGTTTTGATATTTCTTTATTTTTGTATTAGTCTTGTAAAGTTCTATCGATATGCCAAAAAACTTTTAAAAAAAAACCAAAAACTAATAGTGTTGAAGACTCTTCTGCGCACTTCCACTAGCTGAGTAACGGGTATCAGATAGTCGGGGTACTAGACTATAGCGTTCTTTCTTGTTTTTTTTGTAAATCTGTTTCTTCCGATTCAGGTTGTTCGTCTGATTCTATTCTTATTGGTGAATTTAGAATGGTTGGTATTGATATATCCAAACCAAGTTTCAATTTTATAGATAACAAGTTCGATTTAAGTTTTATAAGAACTTTTGATACTTGAGACCAATGATCTGGATATAATCTTTCCTTGTTATCATACACTAGTATTCGTGCTTCATTGAAAGAATTTACCAGACTATTTTTATATTTTATTCAACAATTCATACATGGCTTTATAAAATATCCTTACTTTAAATTATTCAGAACAACTAAACCGAATTGAAAACTGCAGCGAGTTTTCCCATTGTAAAATAGGGAACCGCATTATACATATGTACTATAAAAACATTAAAGATTTTAGTTTCAGCTCGAAAGTAAGATAGATATTACATCAGTACTCAGTTGCTTTTGAGCTGAACCGTTGCAGTTTAACCGCATTTGTTTCTATCCAGCTTTGTCTTTTAGAAAATATACGAAAGATGTCAGTCTTTGAATTGAAATATTAATTGAAGGGAATAGCGGTAACGGGTTTTGACATTAATATCAGAATATAAAATCAATTTCAAGTACCCAATTTATTGTTATACTTTGTCAGTACAAATATCCTCTGTTCAAAGTTTGAACGTTCGTTCACACACAATACAAATATTCAAAATATTTACACTCTATAAATTTTAAAACTTATCGAAATACAAAACCACATGTATTAACAAAAAATCACACTTAACACTAGACGATATTTTGATGTATAGGTTTATAGGTTTAGTGGATACGGATAGGTTTGTGACACGGATTATGGTATCGGAATGTACTCCGTGGGCAATCAAGGACCTAATAGTTGGAGCACGTAAGCATTGACAGTGAGCAACTTTAATGGGTCCTCATTGTAGATTGTCCAATGAATAATTTCCCATCCCAAGTCCTGCTTCCCCGTCCTCTTGTTAGGCCAGTTAACAGCGTCCTAACATGAGGACATGAAATCGAGACGAACATCCTTTCTATGTGATCCACCACCGTAAGTTCTAGTAATATGTTCCATCGGGAGATATATCGTTCTGAAAACCTTCGTTCTGCTTCCTCTTGTGATGTCTTGCGATCGCTTGAGTATATCCGCTGTTGGTTCACGTACAACTGCAAGGGCGGTACCTGTCCGAGCAGCTGAATCGGAGGTGGGGGAGTTAGGTCCAGTGGCGTAGTAGACGCCATTGATGGACTCGTCGGTGAGTTGGAGCTCATGCTCGAAGAGCTGGACCGAGGCGATTAAGATTGAGCGGATCGCGTTCTCCTGAGCGACTCTGTTCCCATGGGAGATCTACCACTTCCCTGGTCACCATAGCTATGAACTCTGCCAACCACCTTTAGGTTGGTTCTGTATGGTGGCTGATCCTGCGCGGCTTGGCTGTGGTAGGATTTTCTGAGTATAAAGCAAATGGCCAGGAAAGGAATGGTTAAAATTCCAAAAAAGCCCACTGCTATTATAAGCGGAACATCCACACCTTCAGCTCCCCAAAAGTTTAAAGTAATGGCGTGGATTTCAGAAAGTCAGCTCCTCCAGATTCCAAAATAAGCTGTATTTTTCGCACTGCTTTTCCAACTGGCGTGCGGTCCCTGGTAATCAGTCGTTCTTTGAGTTGACCCAACTCTACCACATAGCTGGTATTCAGGGTGAGCTGTCTTATCCCGTGGAGCAGGGTATCGTAAGCTATCGAGTCGTATCCAACGGTCACGGAGACTCCATGGCGCTGCAAGCGCTTAGCCATCACCTCCTGTTCGGCAAGAATGGGTATGGCAAGTATTGGCTTTTGTCCACTAATCGATTCCCAAACGCTCAACTGACCGCAGCTGCTAACAAACATCTTGACCTGCGGATGGTGAAGAATTGCCTGCTGTGGCCACCAGTCAGCAATCATAACGTTTTCCGGCAGCACCTGGTCCGCCGTGAACTCCTCCTTTTCCCACTTTAGCAAGAAGTGGAACTCCTTCAGGTGGCCAAACACGTCCAGAATAATGGCCAACTTTTCCTGAGGCAGCTGAACTGTTTCCACATCGGCGCCCAGGCTAAAATAGATAGCCTCACTAGGAGCGGATTCCATGAACGACAGAAGATGCTTTGGCAAATGGGAGTCATTTGAGTGGCTCAAGTGCAGGCCGCCCACCTCCACCATATTGGGCAAATATGCACGAGGATAATGTAAGCCCGGATGGGACTTGATCAAGGCCAAGCTAAGATTCTTTGTCAGATCTCTATAAAGCGGCAGCTCCTTTACGAGCAGTTCAAAGTGATTGGTGTACACCGACTGCTGGGAGATCAGGTGGAAAAAGTTGTAGGTCAGGCGCTCAAAGGTGCTCATTAGTGAGTTTAGAATCCGCTGCCTCGTGTTCATTCTCTCCGTGAAGGGTAGGAAATTGCTGGGATCCAGTGAGGATGATTGGGGATTGCCAAACATGTTATTTAGCCAGGAATTCGCGCCGGTGGGACTGACGGCAACGGTGGGTATGCCATAGTAGAAGGCCAAGCCTAGCAGAGCATCGCTTAGGAACAAGTCCACTATGAGTAAGTCGAACTTTTCGCCGCTTGTCAGGAGCTTTCGGACCTGGGGAGCCGACAGCAAGATGTCCACATTGGTGGTGCCCGCGTAGATCAGCCGGGTGAACCTTTCCATCACACTTTGCGCTCGCATTTCCTCGGCCCCGAAACTCATTCCCATGTCGAGCCAGTTTTCCCGCAGCCCTTCGATGCGCAGCTCTCTGATTCTGGGTATTTCCGCATCCACGTCTTCCTGCGCGGCATGTGGACTGATCAAAGTCACGGAGTGGTTTCCCGGACTCTCCACCAATTCCTGCAGCAATCTCCGGCCAAAGAGATAGTGGGATTTCCAGTCACTGGGAAAAACTGCCAATATATTGGCGCCCAGGACGATGCCGCAGAGCAGCGAGCCCAAAAACACCTGCAGGATTCGCATTTTGTGTTTGTGGATAATATCCGCAGTGGCCTTTGCATCCGCTTCTACGTTCGCATCCGCATCCGCATTCGTGTCTGTGTTTTTGCTTTTCCGGTTTTTTTTCGCAAAAACACACACATACACTGGCACTCAGCCCATACACAACACACGCACGAGCACAGGGCTTCTATTATTATCAGCTGCTTCTGCTCCCGGTTATTCCGCTGATTTTCATCATCTTGCTGCACCGATGCGATGGCACAATATCCTAGCTGTTCAAAAAACCCACAAATCACCAAATAAAATTCAGTGCAAAGGTAACGAAAGTGAAAAGAACGGCAGCAACAACTAGTCGCATGTTCCTTTATTGTCGCTCCCTGAATAGGTTTGTTTTGCGACACTTATGCAACTTTTCAAATACATTTCTTATTTTAGTTTTGTTCTTACATAACTCGTTCCATTCCATACTATTTCAAATATTTATAATCCTTTTGTATATATTTATATACACATTCTTTACATTAAAATTTCATCATGTCACACAATTATAATTATTTATGCAAGCGCACATACCAGACTCGACCTTTTTTGATGAGTCCGAAGTCTTATATTTCTTCTTTTATTTGCACATATGGTAGCGTTGACAAAATAGTCGTTTTTTCATTCGTGTCAAATTGTATCAATGGGCTAAACCATAGATCGTAAGTGTCCATGTATTTGTATTCAAATTCTCTAACTTGTATGTACTTCCTTTTCCTAAAACGGCTATGGCACGTGTGCGAAAGTCAGGAACCTCATTATACGCTTTATTTATAGCGTTTTTCATGATAATATGTATATATATTTTTTTTGTATAGCTTATGATTTTTTTGTTTTAAACCCTGTCTAGTTTGTTTGCCCTACTCATATATCTCCTTTTTAATAGTTTGTTAAGTTTTATGTATAACGTCAGAAGGAACTGGGCCACACTGGTAATTGTCAAAATTAAGAGCAAAACCCACAGTGCTTGAATGTCTTCTGTGTGATCTATAATTTTTACGTTATTCACGACATTAGCCGTGTTGTCTTTGGTCTGACTATCGTCAGATCCGAACCAACCCATATATGTATGTTAATTAAACGATTATATGAACTGTTATTAAAATTGTTTGCTATTATTTTTTTTGTAGAGGGCATGTGTATGGTTTACAATGGTTTGCTCTATATAATTCAATTCCATACACATGTTTTTAGTAAAAGCCTAAACGAGATTAGTATTTTTCAAGCAGCGTTTTCACGCATCGGCTTGAGGTTTTTATTTTTAATATTACAGCAGATTGGGGCATTGTTATTAAATACAGCCTCAACTGCGTTATTGCGCTCCACTGCACAATTTGGCTTCAACCGCTTCCAGATTTTGGGTTTGTTTTATTTTATCTTCCTCTGTAGTTGCCGTCTTTATAAGGTCCTTTATTAGCCTCCTTTGTTGGAGCAGCTTGATCCTTTTACCACTTCTTTTCTTCTTTATCTTCTTTTGTGGCTGCCTTCTTGCCCTGTACTCAGCTATTGTGAGTGGACGTGGTTCATCGTTTGGATACACCTCTAGTGCCTCTTTTAGAGTTGGTGCATCCCTTTGCTTGATAGGAGCAGAGTCCTCCATGTTGCTGCTGCTGTTGTCGTCCGGGTTTGATCAATTATGGTATTGTATTTCTTCTGGTCCGGTCATCGAACAGGTTTAATTTTTGTGTTTGTATTTCAAACACTTTAACTTTCAAAATATTTGCGTGTATTTAACACTTTAATAGCATTTTTTGAAAAATAATGTCACAATTAAGTGTTTTTTTATTTTTATCAATGGTCACTTTTTTCGCATTTTCATTTTTTTTTACTTTACATGTGATGCAATTTTCTACAAATCTACGCCCATATTTAGACATATTTTCAAACCAGTAATAACAATAGACTTTGCCCTGCGTCTTTTTCCAACCCAGATTCATAATAACTTCATGGACTTGATTTATGACGGCCCATCGAAAAGCTCTTGGTATTACCGGCAAACATTTGCTATTACTATTTTTCTGTATTTTTCTATGTAGTATTTACTTTTGCAATTCATATGTTTTGTCCAGATTTCCTGGTAACTCATTATTATTTTACTTTAAAATTATTTCTTGCATCTCGGTATTTCGTATCTGAAACCAACCAGCTATCAGATACCTCGGTCAAATTGATTCGTAACTCTGGTCTCTTATTCAAACTTTCGTGTTGTTCAAGCACTGGACTACAAGAGAGAGAAAACCCACATGCGCCATTCGCTCGTCTATATTCTATCATATGCCTGTAAAAACGACCACCATCTATGTTAAATCTCGGTGTTAAATCTAGTTTTGTGCGGCTCGCCTTTAATGAATTACAGTCGGTATAACCTATAAATTTACGTCCCTGCTAATAATGTCGCAAGTGCTTAATAGCATTTACCACGGCCAACGTCTCCAGTTCGTATGAATGGTATTTAGATTCGGCGGAAGACGTATACTTACTGTAATACTCTACCACATGAGGTTTATTGTTAATTGTATGTAACAGGATCGCTTCATACCCAATACAAATTGCGTCAGTATGTAGCTCTATTGGGTATTGCGGATCGAATATTATTAAAACTGGCGTCTTTGCTTTCTGCTATTATGAAAACATCAATATACACATTTGCCTTCATATAGCCCTGGAACACTGATGGTGCGTTCTTCAAACCAAACGGCATTGCCAAGAACTAGTATTGACCCTCTGGATTTTGGTAAAAGCCGCTTGCCATATCTATGCACGAAAAATATTTAGCACCTTAGCAATTTGGTCTGAGATGAGGGGCAATGAGTACTTGTCAGCCAGTGTGTTTTCGTTTAGCATGCGATAGTCCACACACAGTCGGTCGGTGCCATTTTTTTAGTTTTTAACTACCATCATGGGACTAGCGAAAGGTGAGTCCGCACTTTGTTTTTCTCTTCTTCACTAAGCCTATATGGCCGCCGTTGTACGGTTTTTTGCTGATCTATTACCTAATTTCCAACTGCCCTGTGGTGACCCCAGTCTTTGGCATTCCATCAATAAACCAATATGATTAATAATTTAAAATATTTTTCAAGGCTGCCTTATCAAAATCATCAAGTTCACGTTTTGATTCTATGACATCTTTATAATTGGTAATTACTAATGATTCTACTCTTTTGGTTGTGAAAATTTGAAATTTGTCAGCGTCCATAGTTACGCCAATGCCCTGGCCTAAAATTTCACGGCCACTTATCCATAATAACATGTAACAAAATCTCAAAATAACATTGATAAATATTTATATAACATAATAGTTGTTAAGTGCTGCATATTGAATCATTACTTATTGCGATCAATTTAACAATGTTATAGATTCTATTACCACCCAATTTATCGGTGACGCTATCCTTAACCAAGGAACATTAAGCGCCAGAGTCGAAGCAAAATGGAACGAACTCACCGGAACTTCTTATTGTTCCTGATGATGGTGCTACAGTACAGTCAACACGTTTCTCGATTACTCGGTCGTTTCCTCGTGATCGTCCATTTAGACAAGCGGATGCGAAGTGCGTATGCTCGTCGAATTTGAAACATTTGACTGTTGCCCGGTCTTTTGATCATTGCGTTGAACTTCCGTTGAGGCTTTTTCCGTGAATTAGTGTCCTCCGACGAGCACGACATTCGGCATATTAATGTTCAGACTTTCAACAATAATTGCATTTCACTTAGAAGAGATACTTAGACTTTTTACGCTTCGGGCCTGTTGTATATGCGTTGTTTTTTGCGCTTGTAGTTGTTGTTGCATGCAATTTCGAGTTTTAATATTGTTTGTCAAAACCCAGCGCGAAAATTTGTCATCCACTTGTGCCATGTGGTGCTAGAAAAACCGCAATTTCCTCAAGATCTTGATCAGGATCAATAGCCGAGTCGATCTGGCCATGTCCGTCTGTCCGTCAGTCTGTCCGTCCGTCCGTCCGTCTGTCCGTATGAACGTCGAGATCTCAGGAACTATAAAAGCTATAAGATTCAAGTAGCGCATGTGGTGGTTGATAGACCATACGGAAGTCGACATGCGAGAGTGTGTTTCGTATACCCGTTACTCGTAGAGTCAATCTGGCCATGTCCGTCGGTCCGTCCGTCTGTCCGTATGAACGTCGAGATCTCAGGAACTATAAAAGATAGAAAGATTAAGCATACAGACAACAGAGACAGACGCAGAGCAAGTTTGTCGATTCATGTTGCCACGCCCACTATAACTGCCACGCCCAACCTTTTAAAAAGTAATTTGAAATTTTTTCATTTTTGTATTAGTATTGTAAATTTCTATCGATTTGCAAAAAAACTTTTTACCACGCCCACCCTAACGCCCAAAACTGCCACTCCCACACTTTTGTAAAATGTTTCGATATTTTTTCACATTTTTGTTAGTCTTGTAAATTTTTTTTCGATTTGCCAAAAATCTTTTTGCCACGCCCACTCAAACGCCCACAAACCCGCCAAAAACGGTCAGTGTTGAAGTTTCTCTTCGCACTTTCACTAGATGAGTAACGGGTATCAGATAGTAGGGGAATTTGACTATAGCGTTCTCTCTTGTTTTTTTTATAATATTGACTCCCTTTTTGCTAGCTATTATAGTAAAATTTTGTCCTACTTTGGCATAGACTGCAGCATATGCTTTTTCGAAGGTGTCAGCAAATCCGTGAATCTGTATAACTAAAGAATTGTTTGAATTAATCCATCTTGGGTTTCGAATTTTCTTCAACCATAATAACGGATCATATATTTTTGATTGCGTTGATAACGCGCTTATTTGTAAGTTCTGATTCAGTACAATTTACGTTAAATTTAAATAAATCATTTTGGGGTTCCCATTTCAGTCCAAAAGTTTTAATACATTCATTTTCGGAAATATTGAGAACATTATAACTCCCTGTGTCCTCCACAGATGTTAGTATCTTGAAATTGTTGGAAATCCATTTTTTCTGCAATTCTTTTGAAATTAATGTTATTAATTTATTAGCTTCTTCCACCAAATCAGCTCCAGTCTTTAGGTCATACTTACCGAAGTCATTCCTAATTATTTCACTAATAGTTATACCCGTTACTCGTAGAGTAAAAGGGTATACTAGATTCGTTGAAAAGTATGTAACAGGCAGAAGGAAGCGTTTCCGACCATATAAAGTATATATATTCTTGATCAGGATCAATAGCCGAGTCGATCTGGCCATGTCCGTCTGTCCGTCCGTCTGTCCGTCCGTCTGTCCGTCTGTCTGTCCGTATGAACGTCGAGATCTCAGGAACTACAAAAGGTAGAAAGTTGAGATTAAGCATACTGACTCCTGAGACATAGACGCAGCGCATGTTTGTCGATTCATGTTGCCACGCCCACTCTAACGCCCACAAACCGCCCAAAGCTGCTACGTCCACACTTTTGAAAAATGTTTTGATATTTTTCCATTTTTGTATTAGTCTTATAAATTTCTATCGATTTGCCAAAAAACTTTTTGCCACGCCCACTCTGGCGCCCACAAACCGCCAAAAACTGTCAGTGCTGAAGACTCCTTCGCACTTTCACTAGCTGAGTAACGGGTATCAGATAGTCGGGGAACTCGACTATAGCGTTCTCTCTTGTTTTATTCTTACATTTATCTGCAATATCTACCAAAACTCTGGTAGCGAAATATGGTGCTGATGTAGTTCCGTATGTTTCGTTAATTTATAATTTTAAAATTTTTTAAATAACATTTTTTAAATTTTAATTTTGATATATATTTTTTTTAATATTTTTAATAATTCTTATACCCGTTACTTGTAGAGTAAAAGAGTATACTAGATTCGTTGAAAAGTATGTAGCAGGCAGAAGGGAGCGTTTCCGACCATATAAAGTATATATATATTCTTGATCAGGATCAATAGCCGAGTCGATCTGGCCACGTCCGTCTGCCCGTATGAAAGTTGAGATTAAGCATACAGACTCCATAGACATAGACGCAGCGCAAGTTTTTTGATTCATGTTGCCACGCCCATTCTAGCTCCCACAAACCGCCCAAAACTGCCACGCACACACTTTTGAAAAATGTCTTGATATTTTTTTCATTTTTGTATTAGTCTTGAAAATTTCTATCGTTTTGCCAAAAAACTTTTTGCCACGCCCACTCTAACATCCACAAGCCGCCCAAAGCTGCCACGCCCACACTTTTGAAAAATGTTTTAATATTTTCTCATTTTTGTATTACTTTTGTAAATTTCTTTCGATTTGCAAAAAACTTTTTGCCACGCCTACTCTAACGCCCACAAACCGACAAAAATTGTCAGTGTTGAAGAATGGCCTATGAACTTCCACTAGATGAGTAACGGGTATCAGATAGTCGGGGAACTCGACTATAGCGTTCTCACTTGTTTAGTTTTATTTGTGGGTACATATTTTCAATGTCCGCCGAAACCAAAAATTCCGATTTTCTCCATTTAATAATAATGTCAAAAATATCTTTTTGAACTCGTGGCCCAACCCACAAACTTTTGTTATTCCTTGTGTTTGCTGAAGCATCAAAAACTTCTCTTAATTTAGTTGTGAGGGAATATAAAGTTCTCTCTTGTTTTATTTTAAAACAAAAGATTCTTGTATATCTTTTGTAGTGCTGGCTCGGGAAAACAAAGATACTTTTTAGCGTCATCTGTGGGTCAGATGAAGATCGAGGAGCTGTGTTGCAGCTAAGGCAATATAGGGTATGGAATAGGCATATACGAATAGATGCGAGAGAGAAACAGTGTCTAACGTCAACTGTGTTCATTTCACCCACTTTCTCATAGAGGCTTACCGCAACTTTTCCGGCGGCATGGTCTTCCATTTCTTTTTGGCAGCCGTTGAGAAAGGTTGGTTGTGTCTGAGCCAAAGCCACTGTTTTTTTTATTTAAATCGAAAGTTCTCGCGATTAAGTGCTATCGAAAATATTTGCGCGGAGAAAGAGCGAATGCTCAGGTAGATGGATATATTTGTGGGATCTTATAGGCAGCAGCTTTTATCGTTCGGAGGCCCTATAGAAGAGGGGCAAGCCTGAGGGGAACGACGCAGCCGATCTTTGAGGAGCAGCCAATACCTGGGGAGCGAGTTAGCACCCGACGCGACCGTCGCCTCCACCCGCGCAGCAGCGGAAGTAGAAGTACAAGAAAGTACAATTAAAACCCCATAAATAAATCCGACTTCGCCAGAGAGAGGGAAGATTCTATGCAGCAGCCCGGCTAGAAATAGAGCTTTCATGCTGGGGACCGAGAGCACATACCATTTATATTTATATATGCTTACTTTGAGAGATTTATTTCTTTTAAGATTTTAATAAAATTTTATAATGTTTTAAAGAAGTTTGAAAGTGGCCGCAGCTAGCTTTGCCTTGTAATGTAGGGTAGCACTTGCAAAAGGGGTCGCTCAGGCTATTAAGCGCTGATGGTAGGAGCGACCATTGGTAGGGTGGGAAAGGAACGAGCCTCCAGAACATCAGAGGAGGTGAGAGAGGGGTTCAGCGAAATAGGAAAATATTTTTCCAGCAGCATTTTTTTATTTGTGTGTGTTTCTCTATCCCGGCTAAAGCTTGTTGCACGCAATTATCTTTAGATAAAATTATGCATAGGCATTCCGAGATCTGAGACCATCACCCCCGTAGTCGACGAGCCGAAGCCGGACCACTATCTTGCGTGCGGTCAGATTTCGAGTCAACATCTTGCCTGTCATATTTTTTGTCAGTGTAGCGGTTCGTTACACATTTTGCTTTTTTAAAATTATACTCTGTCACATACCTTAGGTAGGGGGAAACAAGAGTTCTTTATTTTTGCTACCTTTAGCTGCAAGATTAATTTATCATTGCTTGGGGAAACTGCTATGTTTAGTCGACGTTTTTATTTCTTCGAAGGCTCAATTGGCCAAAATGAAAAAAGGCTGCAAAATAAGTAAACGTGTATCGTTGAGTTGATATTTAAAACTGCATTTTAATTTTTTTAAGTCCTAGCTTAGGCAGCTAATATAAAATTTATGTTTAGCTATTGAGCTTTTTTAAATCGTAACTGTCGAGAGATTCTTGATCAGCTCCAGGCGCACTGCCTTGGTTGCAAAGCATATAAATATGCAGACGTAGCATTTAACCGCGTGTTTGTTGCGAGTATCCGACTTGTGAAAGAAGGGTCCACAGAAGTCTATGCCAGCAACCTCAAAAGCGTGAGATCCGTCCAAGCGCTCCTTGGGAAGATCTGCCATTATGTGTTCTATCAGCCGCGGCTTTATCCGAAAACATCTAACGCATCTGTTCACGGCCTTGGTAACCGTCTTCCTCCCCCCAATAGGCCAATATTGGGATCGAATTGCACCCAGAAGAGCTCGAGGTCCGGCATGAAAATTGCTTTCATGGTAATGCGAAATAATTGCCAGAGTCACCGGATGGGACCTTGGAAGGATTTTCGGGTGGCGGCCATCAAAGTCCAATGACGAATTCCGGAGGCGACCGCCTACTCTAAGAAGTCCAAACTGATCCAGGAACGGCGACAGCGAGGATATGGGACTAGACCAGGAAACTCTTCCCAGCGTTTTTAGGGACTGCATGTCCTCCCATAACTGCGCGCGCTGCACCAACCGCAGCATCATCTGAGTACCCTCTTGAATGTGTGCGACGGTGAGCCCAGGATGACGAATTCCATTACAAAATTTGTAAATGTATGCAAACACTCGTTGCAGTGAGGGGTACGAATTTGCAAATTTGGAGCTAGCAATTACATCCACGTACGGCGACTTTACGATGAACACACTTCGACGAAGCTCAAGCACCGGTTTGTCAGGACAAACAGCTGTTGGCCAATCTCTTTCAGGCTCCGTAAGATAGGCGGGTCCATGCGCCCAGAGTGACGATTCGCTAAGCTCAGACGGCAGGGATCCTCTGGATAAGATGTCAGCCGGATTTAACGCTGTTGGAACATAACGCCAAGCCGTGACATCTGTCAGCTCCTGAATGGCAGCAACCCTATTTGCCACAAATATGTTGAACTTGGCGGGCTCATCTCGGATCCAGGAGAGTGCCACCGTCGAGTCGCACCAACAATAGTAGCGTCCTTTAAATACTTTCAAGCGAACTATTTCCCTCATGATTGTAGCCAGAAGATCCGCACCACAAAGCTCCAGCTTTGGTACTGTTATGTTCTTCAATGGAGCTATGCGCGACTTCGAACAAAGCAAATGGCTAAAACTTTGGTTTCAATGGCGACTGAAAGGCAGAGAACGAAAACAATAGCTGGTCGGAGGCGGGATTCCAAGCGAGACCTAAAGTTTTGGTGAAATCGCTACCATCTTCAAACTTCTTGAACGACTCCTTGTCCTCGGCGGGCGCACCCTCCAGCACAAGCGGAATGTTAGAGCACCATTTCCTTAGCTTGAGCTTGCCCTTCGCAAGAATGCCAGCCGTCTGCTGCATTATGCTGATAGCATCCTTTACCGTGCCGGAGTCGCAGTTAAGATCATCCACGTAAAAATCGCGGATTTCTGATCCAATGGGAAAAGATGCCTGCTCATCAAATGACAACTGCTGCATAGCCCTTACGGACAAGAAGGAGGCTGGTTTGGTGACGTACGTAACTGTGTCGAGTTTATATACTTGAAGGTCATCTATTGGGGAGTCCCTCCATACAATGCACTGCAAATAGCTATCTTCTTGCGAGACCCTTACACATCGGTACATTTTACATATGTCTCCTGTAGACAACGCGAAGCTTGGTGGTAGTGCTATCCTCCTTCATGACGCAGTGATGTGGTAAAAAATATCGACACGAGCTGACCTCAGAGGCAGGCACAGGCGACATATGTCCCAGATCACGATATTCCTTCATGAACGCCGCATATTTAACCCTCAAGCCAGGGTGCTTTGTAAGCTTCCTCTCCAGCGACAAGAATCTCCGCAAAGCCTGAGGATAGGAATCTCCTAAAGAATCCAAATGGAGTTTTAGCGGCAACCGTACCGAGTAATCGCCAGCTGGCAATCGGGTGTAATTTTCAACAAAGTGGGCCTCGCAATCTAGCTCCTCCTTAGTGGCTTGAACTATTGGGCCGGGACAATTTTCTACCTCTACCTACGCACAACAGCTCATAAAACAGGCTAGCTCCTATTAGCAGGTCAACACGCTGAGCTTTATGAAATTCCGGGTCGGCAAGCTGCAGGTTTTCTGGAATCTTCCAGTCCCCAATGTCCACATTAAATCTTGGCTGGCGATCCGTGATATTGGGAGCGATAACTGCTGTTATGCTCGTTGAGAAATCTGAAGTGACAGACCGCATCGCAATTCCTACCGAGAATCCATCAGTCGCGAAATTGGAATCCCCGATTCCAGTGACGGAGCCGGACGACCTCGACCTCTTAAGTTGCAGTTAATTTGCAAACCGAGAGGTGACCAAGTGCAGTTGAGAGCCAGAATCTAACAAGGCCCTGCAGGGAACGAACAGTCCCGACCGATTCTGCACTAGAACGGTTGCAGTGGCTAGCAGCACAAGGTCACTACCGTGATCCTGGGCAATTAGAGTAGAAGAAGTCGAAAGCGGGCAGAAGGTTCAGTGTGGGAGCTTGAAGACACCGGAACATGTGGCTGCGAGGAAGGCGGACCATCTAGATGGAGCAGCGTATGATGCCTGATTCCACAGGTGCGGCAGCGGCTCGAGCTGCACTGGCGTAGCTGATGACCTGCCTTTAGGCAATTTAGGCAAAGTGCTAGTCTCTTTGCCTCGCGCAGACGATCTACTGGCGCTAAGTCTCTAAATTGCGGGCAATAATATATGGCATGCTCTGCACTATGGCAAAGCATGCAACCAAGAGAATTTTGGGTGGTAGCAACTAGCGTCGAACGATTTCTGCCCACCTGAACGCCTGGCGCATAGGTTGCCATGGCGCAATCCACGGCCTCCAATGTCCTACATCGCTGCTCCAGGAATGCAGTCATCGATTCCCACGACGGAATAAGGTTGACAAAGACCGGATCCTCCAAGCGTTCCTCCCACTTAGCTTGGCTCGCCGCATCCAGCTTTTGCAGAAGCACTTGCACTATGATGCAGCCAGCGATTTGCTCAGTGGTGCCCAAACCCTTCAACGCACGAATGTGAGCGTTAAACTTGTCCGACAATTCCCGAAGTGATGCCACTGAACCATTCCGTACTACTTTAAACCCGGAATCTCGGTGATGTGCGCCTGAAAAACGAGACGCCGATTATCAAACCTTTTTTGAAGCAACTCTAAAGCCGCTTCGTAATTGCCGTTTGAGATCTCCAATGATCGGATAGTTTCCAGCGCTGAATCCCTCAAACATGACCGCAGATGTTGAAATTTCTCAATGTTGGAGAGGTCCGGATGGCTGTCGATTATGCTCGTAAACACGGAGTAAAAATCCGCCCAGTTTGCATAGCCTCCGCCAAATGTTGGCAGCTGCACAGGCGGCATCGGCATCGGCCGCAGCTGCGTCTGATGACCACTACACTGGTGGGGCACAACACCTTCCGCAAGCGTTGAGTGCGCCGCGAAATGCACATTGCGTTTGGCTATTTCCGCGCGCACACTAGCCTTGAATTCATCGAAACTCTCGCTCATTTCACTGCCAATTTCGTCGAAATCCAATTCCTCCTCTTCTGTATGCAGAACATTGAAGGCACTTTGCAGCTCATCAATTTGCTCCAGCCTCACCGTAAGAGTGGGTTCTTCGTATCCGCTCAGCGTCTCATTAGACAGCGACGTTTGTAGCCTCTGCAACCTGCTGAACAGCGCATTGGCTTTGCGCTTTAAAAAGGTCACCCTGTTTTTGTCACTTTCAGCGGGCATAGCAAAAAATCGCTTTTAATTCGGTTCAGCGGGAAGACGAGCACAAAACAAATGCCGAAAATGCAAGCGGAGTCAATGCACGTAACGATATATGTAGCAATGTATGTATGTATATATGTAATGCTAGCTCGCTTAAACACAGCCACTATCACCGAAATCACCACTCACTTGTCCAACCGATTGCGATTTAATGTATTTATATTTATTTATAAACGGGATAAGTGCATTAATTAATGCATGCAAACTAACACTATCACGTCGGGGTCACCAATGTTTAGCTATTGAGCTATTTCAATAGGTGTTGCGAATAATAAATAGCCGAAGAAAGTTTGTTTATTTTCCGATACTGTTTATTTTGCGAATTGTTTACGGCAGCTAGGGCCGACAAAGAGCTATATCGAATGCACAAGTTGAGTCTTTGCCGAAAAACGAAGAAGTGACAATTGGCGGGACAGACAGCCGAAATGCAGCGCCCAAGCTTAACGTAGGTAGATAACAAAGAGAACAAGGAATGAGCGCCGTACAGATAAATGCGTGCGAGAACAGCGGTATGAGCATCGCAACTGCTACCACTGACTATTTCGGCTTACAATATTAAGAGTATGAGATTAGTCTACTGCACAGTTTTGGCGGCTGCATGACCCAACAATTTACATGTTCTAATCTTATCTCTAACTACACCAACGCAATGGTCATATGTTCCCCAGACATTGGAAAAGATCTTAATTGCGCGAATTTTCCGCTGCGCGAAATTCGTTATCTTCAAGGAAATGCTGTACGGCCGCTTGCATCTTTATTTAGGGGATGAACCCATGCAGAAGTTCGTGGTATCTTAACAGATAAATATACGAGTAGGCAGACAAATGTTTGACAATACAACTGCTGCAGCGGTTCAATCGTTTTACGTACAATATATTGTTACGTAACCAAAAGTCCGAAGCATAAGTGGCTGGGCGTAATATGACTGCACACATGGTATGTGATTGGTCAAGTGCAGTGTCAGCATAATTATGCGTCAGAATATGATCGCATACGATTCACCCGCTTGATCGCTACTCTCAGTGATCAAGTACAAAAGCTAAGCATATAACAAAGCCGCTCCTCTGTCGGTCTCGGTGGCAACGCAGTTGCGTGGCATATGGTTAGATATATGAAAACCTTTAATTTTAAATCATAAAAAAGATGACGGCTGAATAAGGCAGACGCCTTTCAACTTATTATACCCGTTACTCGTAGAGCAAAAGGGTATACTAGATTTGTTGAAAAGTATGTAACAGGCAGAAGGAAGCATTTCCGACCATATAAATTATATATATTGTTGATCAGGATCAATAGCCGAGTCGATCTGGCCATGTCCGTCTGTCTGTCCGTCCGTCCGTCCGTCTGTCCGTCTATCCGAATGAACGTCGAGATCTCAGGAACTACAAAAGGTAGAAAGTTGACATTAAGCATACAGACTCCAGAGACATAGACGCAGCGCAAGTTTTTTGATTCATGTTGCCACGCCCATTCTAGCTCCCATAAACCGCCCAAAACTGCCACGCACATACTTTTAAAAAATGTCTTAATCTTTTTTTCATTTTTGTATTAGTCTTGAAAATTTCTATCGTTTTGCCAAACAATTTTTTGCCACGCCCACTCTAACACCCACAAGCCGCCCAAAGCTGCCACGCCCACACTTTTGAAAATTGTTTTAATATTTTCTCATTTTTGTATTACTTTTGTAAATTTCTTTCGATTTGCAAAAAACTTTTTGCCACGCCCACTCTAACGCCCACAAACCGACAAAAATTGTCAGTGTTGAAGAATGGCCTATGAACTTCCACTAGATGAGTAACGGGTATCAGATAGTCGGGGAACTCGACTATAGCGTTCTCTCTTGTTTATTTTTATTTGTGGGTACATATTTTCAATGTCCGCCGAAACCAAAAATTCCGATTTTCTCCATTTAATAATAATGTCAAGAATATCTTTTTGAACTCGTGGCCCAACCCACAAACTTTTGTTATTCGTTGTGTTTGCTGAAGCATCAAAAACTTCTCTTAATTTAGTTGTGAGGGCATATAAAGTTCTCTCTTGTTTTATTTTAAAACAAAAGATTCTTGTATATCTTTTGTATCTTTTGTAGTGCTAGCTCGGGAAAACAAAGATACTTTTTAGCGTCATCTGTGGGTCAGATGAAGATCGAGGAGCTGTGCTGCCGCTAAGGCAAGATAGGGTATGAAATAGGCATAGACGAATAGATGCGAGAGAGAAACAGTGTCTAACGTCAACTGTGTCCATTTCACCCACTTTCTCATAGAGGCTTACCGCAACTTTTCCGGCGGCATGGTCTTCCTTCTTCTTTTTTTTGCAGCCGTTGAGAAAGGTTGGTTGTGTCTGAGCCAAACCCACTGTTTTTTTTATTTAAATCGAAAGTTCTCGCGATTAAGTGCTATCGAAAATATTTGCGCGGAGAAAGAGCGAATGCTCAGGTAGATGGATATATTTGTGGGATCTTATAGGCAGCAGCTTTTATCGTTCGGAGGCCCTATAGAAGAGGGGCAAGCCTGAGGGGAACGACGCAGCCGATCTTTGAGGAGCAGCCAATACCTGGGGAGCGAGTTAGCACCCGACGCGACCGTCGCCTCCACCCGCGCAGCAGCGGAAGTAGAAGTACAAGAAAGTACAATTAAAACCCCATAAATAAATCCGACTTCGCCAGAGAGAGGGAAGATTCTATGCAGCAGCCCGGCTAGAAATAGAGCTTTCATGCTGGGGACCGAGAGCACATACCATTTATATTTATATATGCTTACTTTGAGAGATTTATTTCTTTTAAGATTTTAATAAAATTTTATAATGTTTTAAAGAAGTTTGAAAGTGGCCGCAGCTAGCTTTGCCTTGTAATGTAGGGTAGCACTTGCAAAAGGGGTCGCTCAGGCTATTAAGCGCTGATGGTAGGAGCGACCATTGGTAGGGTGGGAAAGGAACGAGCCTCCAGAACATCAGAGGAGGTGAGAGAGGGGTTCAGCGAAATAGGAAAATATTTTTCCAGCAGCATTTTTTTATTTGTGTGTGTTTCTCTATCCCGGCTAAAGCTTGTTGCACGCAATTATCTTTAGATAAAATTATGCATAGGCATTCCGAGATCTGAGACCATCACCCCCGTAGTCGACGAGCCGAAGCCGGACCACTATCTTGCGTGCGGTCAGATTTCGAGTCAACATCTTGCCTGTCATATTTTTTGTCAGTGTAGCGGTTCGTTACACATTTTGCTTTTTTAAAATTATACTCTGTCACATACCTTAGGTAGGGGGAAACAAGAGTTCTTTATTTTTGCTACCTTTAGCTGCAAGATTAATTTATCATTGCTTGGGGAAACTGCTATGTTTAGTCGACGTTTTTATTTCTTCGAAGGCTCAATTGGCCAAAATGAAAAAAGGCTGCAAAATAAGTAAACGTGTATCGTTGAGTTGATATTTAAAACTGCATTTTAATTTTTTTAAGTCCTAGCTTAGGCAGCTAATATAAAATTTATGTTTAGCTATTGAGCTTTTTTAAATCGTAACTGTCGAGAGATTCTTGATCAGCTCCAGGTGCACTGCCTTGGTTGCAAAGCATATAAATATGCAGACGTAGCATTTAACCGCGTGTTTGTTGCGAGTATCCGACTTGTGAAAGAAGGGTCCACAGAAGTCTATGCCAGCAACCTCAAAAGCGTGAGATCCGTCCAAGCGCTCCTTGGGAAGATCTGCCATTATGTGTTCTATCAGCCGCGGCTTTATCCGAAAACATCTAACGCATCTGTTCACGGCCTTGGTAACCGTCTTCCTCCCCCCAATAGGCCAATATTGGGATCGAATTGCACCCAGAAGAGCTCGAGGTCCGGCATGAAAATTGCTTTCATGGTAATGCGAAATAATTGCCAGAGTCACCGGATGGGACCTTGGAAGGATTTTCGGGTGGCGGCCATCAAAGTCCAATGACGAATTCCGGAGGCGACCGCCTACTCTAAGAAGTCCAAACTGATCCAGGAACGGCGACAGCGAGGATATGGGACTAGACCAGGAAACTCTTCCCAGCGTTTTTAGGGACTGCATGTCCTCCCATAACTGCGCGCGCTGCACCAACCGCAGCATCATCTGAGTACCCTCTTGAATGTGTGCGACGGTGAGCCCAGGATGACGAATTCCATTACAAAATTTGTAAATGTATGCAAACACTCGTTGCAGTGAGGGGTACGAATTTGCAAATTTGGAGCTAGCAATTACATCCACGTACGGCGACTTTACGATGAACACACTTCGACGAAGCTCAAGCACCGGTTTGTCAGGACAAACAGCTGTTGGCCAATCTCTTTCAGGCTCCGTAAGATAGGCGGGTCCATGCGCCCAGAGTGACGATTCGCTAAGCTCAGACGGCAGGGATCCTCTGGATAAGATGTCAGCCGGATTTAACGCTGTTGGAACATAACGCCAAGCCGTGACATCTGTCAGCTCCTGAATGGCAGCAACCCTATTTGCCACAAATATGTTGAACTTGGCGGGCTCATCTCGGATCCAGGAGAGTGCCACCGTCGAGTCGCACCAACAATAGTAGCGTCCTTTAAATACTTTCAAGCGAACTATTTCCCTCATGATTGTAGCCAGAAGATCCGCACCACAAAGCTCCAGCTTTGGTACTGTTATGTTCTTCAATGGAGCTATGCGCGACTTCGAACAAAGCAAATGGCTAAAACTTTGGTTTCAATGGCGACTGAAAGGCAGAGAACGAAAACAATAGCTGGTCGGAGGCGGGATTCCAAGCGAGACCTAAAGTTTTGGTGAAATCGCTACCATCTTCAAACTTCTTGAACGACTCCTTGTCCTCGGCGGGCGCACCCTCCAGCACAAGCGGAATGTTAGAGCACCATTTCCTTAGCTTGAGCTTGCCCTTCGCAAGAATGCCAGCCGTCTGCTGCATTATGCTGATAGCATCCTTTACCGTGCCGGAGTCGCAGTTAAGATCATCCACGTAAAAATCGCGGATTTCTGATCCAATGGGAAAAGATGCCTGCTCATCAAATGACAACTGCTGCATAGCCCTTACGGACAAGAAGGAGGCTGGTTTGGTGACGTACGTAACTGTGTCGAGTTTATATACTTGAAGGTCATCTATTGGGGAGTCCCTCCATACAATGCACTGCAAATAGCTATCTTCTTGCGAGACCCTTACACATCGGTACATTTTACATATGTCTCCTGAAGACAACGCGAAGCTTGGTGGTAGTGCTATCCTCCTTCATGACGCAGTGATGTGGTAAAAAATATCGGCACGAGCTGACCACAGAGGCAGGCACAGGCGACATATGTCCCAGATCACGATATTCCTTCATGAACGCCGCATATTTAACCCTCAAGCCCGGGTGCTTTGTAAGCTTCCTCTCCAGCGACAAGAATCTCCGCAAAGCCTGAGGATAGGAATCTCCTAAAGAATCCAAATGGAGTTTTAGCGTCAAACGTACCGAGTAATCGCCAGCTGGCAATCGGGTGTAATTTTTAACAAAGTGGGCCTCGCAATCTAGCTCCTCCTTAGTGGCTTGAACTATTGGGCCGGGACAATTTTCTACCTCCCAAAAGCGCTGCAGAAGTGAATCAAGTTCAACATCAATGCTGTTTTCCTTGCTGGCTGAAGAAGGAACGCGTGAAGCAATTAAGGCGCTACCAAAAGGGCGCGCGCAGCCTCCAGACACAACCCAGCCCAGACGAGTTTTTTGAAGCAATGGCAGTCCTGGCAACAACTTTATCTGACCTACGCACAGCAGCTCATAAAACAGGCTAGCTCCTATTAGGTCAACACGCTGAGCTTTATGAAATTCCGGGTCGGCAAGCTGCAGGTTTTCTGGAATCTTCCAGTCCCCAATGTCCACATTAAAACTTGGCTGGCGATCCGTGATATTGGGAGCGATAACTGCTGTTATGCTCGTTGAGAAATCCGAAGTGACAGACCGCATCGCAATTCCTACCGAGAATCCATCAGTCGCGAAATTGGAATCCCCGATTCCAGTGACGGAGCCGGACGACCTCGACACCAAGTGCAGAGAGCCAGAATCTAACAAGGCCCTGCAGGGAACGAACAGTCCCGACCGATTCTGCACTAGAACGGTTGCAGTGGCTAGCAGCACAAGGTCACTACCGAGATCCTGGGCAATTAGAGTAGAAGAAGTCGAAAGCGGGGCAGAAGGCTCAGTGTGGGAGCTTGAAGACACCGGAACATGTGGCTGCGAGGAAGGCGGACCATCTAGATGGAGCAGCGTATGATGCCTGATTCCACAGGTGCGGCAGCGGCTCGAGCTGCACTGGCGTAGCTGATGACCTGCCTTTAGGCAATTTAGGCAAAGTGCTAGTCTCTTTGCCTCGCGCAGACGATCTACTGGCGCTAAGTCTCTAAATTGCGGGCAATAATATATGGCATGCTCTGCACTATGGCAAAGCATGCAACCAAGAGAATTTTGGGTGGTAGCAACTAGCGTCGAACGATTTCTGCCCACCTGAACGCCTGGCGCATAGGTTGCCATGGCGCAATCCACGGCCTCCAAAGTCCTACATCGCTGCTCCAGGAATGCAGCCATCGATTCCCAGGATGGAATAAAGTTGACAAAGACCTGATCCTCTATGCGCTCCTCCCACTTAGCTTGGCTCGCCGCATCCAGCTTTTGCAGCAGCACTTGCACTATGATGCAGCCAGCGATTTGCTCAGTGGTGCCCAAACCCTTCAACGCACGGATGTGAGCGTTAAACTTGTCCGACAATTCCCGAAGCGATGCCACTGAACTATTCCGTACTACCTTTAGACCCAGAATCTCGGTGATGTGCGTCTGAAAAACGAGACGCCGATTATCAAACCTTTTTTGAAGCAACTCTAAAGCCGCTTCGTAATTGCCGTTTGAGATCTCCAATGATCGGATAGTTTCCAGCGCTGAATCCCTCAAACATGACCGCAGATGTTGAAATTTCTCAATGTTGGAGAGGTCCGGATGGCTGTCGATTATGCTCGTGAACACGGAGTAAAAATCCGCCCAGTTTGCGTAGCCTCCGCCAAACGTTGGCAGCTGCACAGGCGGCAACGGCATCGGCCTCGGCTGCGTCTGATGACCACTACACTGGTGGGGCACAACACCTTCCGCAAGCGTTGAGTGCGCGCGAAATGCACATTGCGTTTGGCTATTTCCGCGCGCACACTAGCCTTTATGAATTCATCGAAACTCTCGCTCATTTCACTGCCAATTTCGTCGAAATCCAATTCCTCCAGTTCTGTATGCAGAACATTGAAGGCACTTTGCAGCTCATCATTGCTCCAGCCTCACCGTAAGAGTGGGTTCGTCGTATCCGCTCAGCGTCTCATTAGACAGCGACGTTTGTAGCCTCTGCAACCTGCTGAACAGCGCATTGGCTTTGCGCTTTAAAAAGGTCACCCTGTTTTTGTCACTTTCAGCGGGCATAGCAAAAAATCGCTTTTAATTCGGTTCAGCGGGAAAGATGAGCACAAAAAAATGCCGAAAATGCAAGCGGAGTCAATGCACGTAACGATATATGTAGCAATGTATGTATGTATATATGTAATGCTAGCTCGCTTAAACACAGCCACTATCACCGAAATCACCACTCACTTGTCCAACCGATTGCGATTTAATGTATTTATATTTATTTATAAACGGGATAAGTGCATTAATTAATGCATGCAAAACTAACACTATCACGTCGGGGTCACCAATGTTAGCTATTGAGCTTTTTCAATAGTGTTGCGAATAATAAATAGCGAAGAAAGTTTGTTTATTTTCCGATACTGTTTATTTTGCGAATTGTTTACGGCAGCTAGGGCCGACAAAGAGCTATATCGAATGCACAAGTTGAGTCTTTGCCGAAAAACGAAAGAAGTGAACAATTGGCGGGACAGACAGCCGAAATGCAGCGCCCAAGCTTAAGTAGGTAGATAACAAAGAGAACAAGGAATGAGCGCCGTACAGAAAATGCGTGCGAGAACAGCGTTTGTTATGGGCATCGCAACTGCTACACTGACTATTTCGGCTTACAATATTAAGAGTATGAGATTGTCTTACTGCACAGTTTTGGC